>NW_015114088.1:12750-53747 GCF_001443285.1 Poecilia latipinna | reverse complement strand
CCTTTTTTTTTTTTCCTTTAGCTTAGCTGATCATTTTTGCTGCTGCTTTTGGCTGCTGAACCGAGTGCCCCTCCCCTCACAGGAAGTTACGCTTCTAACGCAGCAAAAAAGATCCTTGTTTTTGCTTCTACTTGTTAGCAATGCTGACCAAGCATTGGGTAACAGGATCTTGCTTTTTTTTTTGTTGTTTTTGTTTTTTCACGCTAAAGAACTCTTTGCACCACCGTTGGCTTTACTTATTCCGCTTGCATGATTGGCTCTTCAGATGCAGCTCTGTTCACTCCTTCTCAGATAGTCCTTATCCACATGCACACACTCATAAACATTTGCCGGCTTTCATGTTTGTTTCATCTTTAGTCACTTCTTGTAAAACTATCTCACTACTTCCCTTTTTTTTTATTACTATTTCATTTTTTTTTTCTGATTCAAAAACAAATTTAAAGTCCTAACAGTAACTCATTCTGATTTCATCCAACAACAAGATGTCTTGCTCATCTTTTTCAAATTGATTAACATGTTAACCACAACTTTAAGCTTTAAAAAAAAAATCCATTTGTGCTTATCTGCAAACATTTGAAGTGGAGCAAATTTATGAGTGGCTACACTGGATTCAAAGTTGTGTGTTTGTGGCTGTTTGGCTTCTGGGACTCTGCTGGTGTGATCACTTAGGGGAGTCGAGGCAATTTTAGTTGTAAAGCACATTTTCAGCAACAAGGCAGTTCAGTGCTTTACATCACTAGAATATAGCAAACTAACAAGGAACAACGTTGCAGTGAAAAAGAAAGGAAAAGCTACGACTCGCTGAAAAACAGACAGATAAACTTTATTTGTTCCAGTTATTATTGATCAAAGGCAAATCTAAACGGGTTGGGTTTCAGCCTTGGTTTATAGGAGCTCAGTGTTTCTGTACTTTTGCAGTTTTTTTTGTTTTTTTTTAAGTTTGTCCAGATGAGTGGAGCATAAAATCTGGTTGCTGCTTCTCCATGTTTGGTTCTGGGGATGCAGAGCAGATTAGAACCACAAAACCTGAGAGGTCTGGAAGGTTGATGCAACAACAGATCTTTAATCTATTTTGGTGCTACACCATTCTGTAATTAAAAATCTACCTAATGTTAGTCTTTAGACCAGGGTGATATGATCTATTCTTCGGACCCTGTTGCAGTAATCAATGCGACTAAAGATATAACATGGATGAGTTTCTGGACATTAGGCTTTTAATCCTAGAAATGTTCTTCAGGTGATGGAAGGCCAACTTTGCAGTTGCCTTTATGTGTCTCTGAAGATTCAACCAAAGACTTGAATAAATGTAAATATTTAAAGGCAGCTGCTTTATTTTTACTGGCCAGTAGATAATAGTTTTTTTTTTCTCTTTATTTCAGGGAGCTCATATACCCTACTAGATTGTTTTGTTGCTCTATTACATTTTCATTGATCTAATATTATATATCTGTTATCCCTAAAAGATAGAGATTGAAGGCTCCTAACGTGAGCCCAAGTCTCTTAGTTTTGCTCTCTGTCAGTCTGAATGAACCACAGACGCGTCTCAACATGACGTCCAAAATTCTCATTTTGGGAATTTTAACTTGAGTAACTTCTCACCATGACCACTTGACACTCAAGTATTTATTTATTTTATTTTGTTCTACCTCATACTAGTTAGAAAACTGAAGCTATCTGAGTTTCTGTAGCTGATTGTAGGGATCTAATTGCTTTTGTGGGTGTCGGCGTGTCGGCTTGGTGCTGCAGCCTGTGGCGTCGCCTGAGCTTTAGAGCGAGGCTCCTGCAGGATTTGATCCGGGCGTATGGTTCTGCATCACGTGCATGAGTCATGCACACACGGTGCTTTGAGTCCGTTCTTGGCAGGCTGGGGTTTTCCTCTGGCGTTGCACACTCATGAAGGTGTTGCTCAGGGTAGCTTCCTGTACTCATTCAATCACTTTCTCTTTCTCCCTTTTAGGGGTTCGATGACCAGCTTGGAATCGAGCCACAGCGGATTTTCTCAGCTCAGCGCTGCGACCACCTCCTCTAACCACTCCCAGTGCAGCTCCATGATCTCCAGGTAGAAACCAGCAGCTCCGGACCCTGAACCCCTCACTCCACAGCCTTTATCATCATCGTGGAAATCTCCTCTTCCTCCTCCTCCATGTTCCCTCTCATCTTTGGACTCTATCGCACAAATAAAAGATGAAGAGTTCTGAAACCGAGGCAAAAAAAAAACTGAAAGATTTAAAGGGCTGATTTTTTTGCACAAAGGTCATATATTTTGGTGTTGGACCATTCACGGGAGGTTTGCTCTGCGGAAGTGGAAAGAAGCAATATTTTCATCCCATTGGTTGGGAGAGAGACACTGGAAGGCGCTGTTACATTTATGCATTCACTTTAGCAGCCACTTAACGCAGTACAGAGACGACTCATACCTCACTCATGCTGTTACATTAAAAACACACAGATGTTTATGATGTGCACAAATGAAACGTTTGCCACATTGTTACTGAAATAGGGGGGTTTGTGTTACTAGCTAGTTGTTTTTATAGGTCAAATGTTGGTGGTTTAAGCATCCTAGCAGACGGGGCTCCAACATCCACTGCTAACGAAGTTCGCAGCGCTTGCTGCTGACGAATTTCTACACCTGAAGGAGAAACTCTCCCACCTTGAGGAGCGGTTGGATATTCGACCCAGGTCTGCTAGCAGCAATAACGCAGGTTGGACTTTCTAATGTGTGAAATATTTATATTTATTATTTAGATGCCTGTTGGAGTTTAGTGCACAAGCAGACAAAAGAAGAAAATAACCGTCACTAACATCACGTCAATATTTTGTTAGAGGGGTTTGCTTTCTGTCTGCACGAACGTGGAACTCGGAACAAGGAGCGACGCCTCATCTGTGGTTGGTGAATGTACCGCCGTCTGCTAAGCCAACGATCTTCCAGAGTCGGAAGATCGTTCCACTTCTTCGGTGGCGTGGATTTCGGAGTGCAGAGATAAGATGGCGACATGAACTGTGTTACTGTGCGCGTGTTGGTTTGTGGCTGTGCTGTGGAAACGAGAACAAGGATGGGTGCGTTCTGCACGCACACGGCGGTTTACTGACTTATTAT
Source organism: Poecilia latipinna (assembly GCF_001443285.1). NCBI lineage: Eukaryota > Metazoa > Chordata > Actinopteri > Cyprinodontiformes > Poeciliidae > Poecilia > Poecilia latipinna. The sequence goes on along the minus strand of NW_015114088.1, from coordinate 50,650 downwards.
TTAAGAATTAAGAGAGCCATTTTTTAAGAGCCATGTGTCCATAAATACCATTTTAGCCTTTGTACACATCACTTAGAAATATATCTGCTATTTTCAAGGTGACCACTGGCACATTTCAAAATGCAACACTTCCATGAAACAGTTTTTGATACAGTTTACGTCATTATATAATTAACAAAAAAAAAAAAATTGGTGGGAATTTGCCTCCTGAACATAGCCGTTTTTTGATATCCATAACTGCTCATTTGTAACTAATAATGAAGGTCAGCGGTTGTTTAAATGACATTAAATGCAATAAGACGAGGAAAAGGATCTTTCGTGAATGAGGAAGTGCGTGTGTGTGTGACGGTGTAAAATAATGAATGTTTGCCGCAAAGTGGAGGAAATGTATCTAACGAAACGTTTAACAGTTTTTGACCCGGTAAGCAAATATCTCCCTGCTCTTGTCTAGTTGCACTTTGAGAGCTGATATTTCTATTGTCCTTCTGTGTGCTTTTTTTCGTTCATTACCGGACGCCGGGTCTCCGTGCTTTGCTGACGCTTTTCATCCAGATCTCAGTCATAAACGAGGGCTATATAACCGTTTGTCTCGATTGTTCGACACGATTCTGTCTCCCTGCTTCCTTTGCTGACGCCACTGCATATCTTCTCTGTACCTCCATGTAGGAAACTGTATTTAAAAAAAAAGGTTAAAAAAAAACTGCTTTGGATGAATGAGAACATGTCGCCTTTAAGTTTTGAAGTCAATAAACTTGAATTATGGAAAAATGTAAAGAATGTACTGGTCTTCATAATGTTTCAGTTACCTCATTTGTTCTCTCGTGTTGTTTCCTTGAAATCAAAGTTTTATTAACATGTAGGAAAATACATCTTTACTCATCTAGTCTCTGTTTTACAGTTTTGAGAATGTCTTTTTCAACAAAAGTCTAGTTCATCTTCTGGGAGCTGCAGCTGGATTCAAGTTCCATCAACTGAACCCGGCTCACCTAAAGCCCAAAGGATGGTACCTGCTCCAGGTATGGCTTGCTGTTCCTGCACTTGTGCCATTACTGGGAACCAGTACACTTACATTACACCAGATGATCCAAACGAACCATCAAATTGAGAGAAGTGCCAACGTGAACCAGCTACTACTACAGTGCTTTGGACCAAGACCCTGTTCCAGATCCAGATGCTTCCAAAAGCTTAATGTTTGTTTGTTTGTTTCAGGTTTCCCTGTAAAAACCCCAGATAGTTGCCCAGCTTTCCACATGCACTTGTACAGAACTAAAAACACCAAAGGTGTCCACAAAACTCTACTAACAACTAGTCCTCAAAAAAAATCGAATCCCTCCAAGAGTTCCTCCAGTCAACAGACATGAAGCTTTCCTGTACAATCCAAGGCAGGAAAGACATTTGGCTCCATGTGGCCCCCAGAACCAGTCCTGATAAAACGGCTCCAGTTTGGTAAAGAACTTAAAAATGAACAAAAGCAGTTTGACAGGAAGTGGAAACTATTTATCCTCTGCAAAACTGGATGGTTTCTTCCCCTGAAAAACAATTAGGCAAGAACTTCCTCATGTGTGTATCACGAAGTGGAAAGAGGAATGCCAGAAGCATACACAAGATTTTTTCCATTTGATTTGACTGATTTGTTCTCTACAGGAACTGTAACCTGAATATTCTGTGGGCCGGGGGGAGGAGAAGGTTCTCATAGCAAAACAATTTGTTAGAACTGCTCATTTTAAATTGTGTGTGTGTCCCAATAATGCAACCTAAATGTAAATTATTTGTTCTGCTTATAAAAAAAATTAAAAAAAGAAAACTAACCCCCCACTCATAGGCTGTAGGTGAGTGGGCTTTCTACAGCTGTACTTTAATTCTGGTTTTATTTTAATCGGAGTTAAAAGAAGGCAACTCAAACCTATTATCTTTTTCAGGTGTTAATTGGATAAAATTAACTTATTCTAAGAGAGACTACATCAATTTTAGCATTTTGTACCAATCAGTATTATAATTTATTTATTCAGTGCAGTATAAAACTACATTATATCAAACAATGTTAACGTCAGCCTTGAAGCCATAGGTGTTTTGTACAAAAAAAACAAAAAACAAAATGGCAGATCACTTGCTCCACAAAAATATCATTATTTTTAAAATCAAGGATATTGAACTCGTCGTCTTTCCTGAATTTTACAGACAAAAACTTTTACCTATCATAAATCTAACTTAAAATGTTGGTTATCATAACCAAAACACATAATTATGCATTCGGAACGACAAAGAAAAATAGTTGTGCTTCCCTACTGTCACCACCAGAGGGGAGTTTATGACTGTGTTATTTGGTGACTGAGCTCTTGCCTGCAGTTTCCACTTCTGCCCCATGTTTCAGTCACTTACAGCTTTAACTGGCAGAATTAAATTACCGTAAACTGCTCAGATATTTATTTTGACAAATTAATCATGATAACTCTGTAAAATCTTAATGATGGGATCAGATGGTGAGCTTTTTAAATATCCAGCTCCTCGAGATTCTCATGCAGTCTACAATACTGGAGTTTACTTTTATTATTATACACACGTATATAAGCGTCAGTGTTGGAAAAATCCTTCGGTTTCCAAATTAATTACTTAATCCACTTTCTAAAGGGGCAACATAATTTCTAACAATTAATGTTTTTACATGAATTTATGTTTATTGAATTACACTGTCATTGATTTTCACATTGTGCTTCAACATTTGACCCCTCAGAGTTGCGTTCAGATCAGGACATCAGCTGAGATAATGCTTGTCTCTCTGTATCTGCTCTGTCTTCTCAAACCCACCATTTGGCCTGAACCGACTCAGGTTCTGCTGGAGGTTTCTTCCTGTTAAAGGTTTTCCTCTCCACTGTCGCCACATGCATCATCGGCATGAGAGATTGCTATAAGGTCAACGACACAATGCAAGCGGTTGTCCATTGTCCCCACATGCTCGTCCAGGAGGAGTGGATGCCGCAGGTCAATGACTCGGTGCAACCTGCTGGGCTTCCTTAGATAAACTGTTGAAACTTTGAGTAATTTTTGTAGCTTTTTGTGCTGTTCCATAATCAGTTGGACTGTATGTATGATTGGATTTAAATGATTTTTGTAAAGTACCTCAGTATGACATTTGCTGTGAATTTTAGTGCTTTAACAGATAAACTGAACTGAGTTAAATTGAGGATCAATGTGCCATCAGTCGTTAGTATTACACCCTGCAGGTGTGAATAAGCTGAGAGAAGAACGAGAACAGGAAGTGGTTTTGTGACTCTGACAGACTGATGTGACAGGAAGCACAGGCTTGGTTTCACAGGAAATTGATTTTAACAGTCAACAGTCCATAGTACGCCCACAGGTAACCTCTGACAATTACGCAGAGGTGGATACTGATAGGTCCAATACACATCAGATTGTGTGCAAACCTTTCTGGAATTCATTTTCTTAAGTATTTTTACTTCAAGTGTGAAATGTGTTGATGTAAATGTCACCAAGCTCAAGAACCTGTTGAGTAAAAACATGCAAAGCCGCATTTTCTCACACCGCTGTGCCACAACAGACAACTCAAAATCTGTCAAAACTGCACCTTACGGGAAAAAACCCCCAAAACTGTTAACTACCTTTCACAGCCTGACGGTGAACCACATTCTCAAAATAGTAAACTTTTTTTTTTTTTTAATTTGAAACAAATAAAAAACTGTATTTCAGTTTGTTGTAGTTAAAACATTCAATTAAAGCAGAACAGGAAGTGAGAGAGGGAAGTTTTATTTATTTTTTTATTATTCAGAACATAAACGGCAGACAAAAATAGCAGGATTTTGTGTAAAAAAGTGAAGTTCTCAGTGGCACTCAATGAGGAAGCAAACGGCGCACGCAGCAGAGTTTGGGTCCTGCAGCAGAGCAACCGCAGGCGGAGCAGCTCTGCGACTGTTGTTGCCGGATAACGTTTTTTTTACGAGACAGGAAACGAGACAAGTACCGAGACTGAACCAGGGAGGACTACTTTGCCTGTGTGAGCAGAAATAAATCTTAAAAAGAAAAAAAAAATCTTCAAGATAGCAGTTACTCAGAAAGGACGTTGGAGAGACCTTCTATGAAGGCAGTTAATGCAGCTCTAAATTGGAGAGAAGTTCAGCAGCAGGCAAGTCAAATCTGAAATGGGCACCGAGGAGAAAGATTCAGAGCTTGCAGCTCAGCCTCTGTCAAAGGAGCAGGGGTCGCCAGAGAAGGAAAAGGACTCTCCTGTCGAGCATCCTCAACCGTCTGAGACCACCGATCCCCTCAACACCTACAAGTGGCACACCGGCTCCAAGGGAACGCTCAATGAGCAGCGAGAAGAAGGAGACGGGGCTGCAGCCGCCTCCACGTCCACCATCGACAAGATCCACAAGGCCTCCAGCAACAAGTGGAGCAAGATGCAAAACTGGCGCAAAGCCCTGAGTGAGGATCCTGGGGACAAGAATTCAACAGGTGGGAAAAGTGGAGAGGCAACCAAGGCTGAGAAAGGAGCCGGGGTCACCAGGAAGAACCCGTTCAGGAGGGCTCTGTCCGAGCCTCCTGGGTCTCTTTTCGCAGCTTTAACGCCTTCCTCCAGCTCCGCCAGCTCAGCCCAGCCAGCTTCATCCTCCTCCTCCTCATCAGCTGCCCCAGAGGCTGCAGGGGCCTCCTCCAATGACCCCTCGTCGAAAGGAAGCGGGGGGACGCTCTTCAAGAAGTACCTGTGGAACGTGACCCAGAAGCTCAAGAGGCCGAGGCTGCAGAGCCGCAACAGCGAGCACGCGCTGCTTCCAGGTAACGACGCTCAATCTACGACAGAAGTATTTAAAGAAAAAACAAACAAACAACCACACACACATACACACACACACACACACACACAGAGTCTGTGCTGAGTTTCACGTTTAAGATGACGAAGCAACTTTTAAACGATTAGGTTGCGCGGAACTTCATCTCTGTAAAAAGTGGACTTTCCCACGTCCGGCTCCAAAGCAGTAAAACGTTCACCACATGTGGCGAGGCTATGATTTCCTGTAGCATTTCAGATGTTCTGGTGGCACAAAGGTGTGGTATGCGAGACCTCTTTTCACAAAACCATATGAGGTTCGTATTTAACCACCGAGCTGACATGGCGAGAAGCTTAAATTAAAGGTGAGAAAGAACTTCAAAAACAAACGTTACTGGAAAACAGCGTCTGGTGCCGTTACTGTAAACTAGCTGACTTTGAAAATGGAAGTCATTAATTGAAAAATGACACAAGCTGGACATATTAACTTACTTTGAAATGAAAGGACTCTGCGTGTGGCTTCTTTTAATTATGACTGTTGGATTGTTTTGTAGGTACAAAAAAAAAGTGGAAGATTGAAAATATTTCAGAAGTTCATCACATTAATCAGTGATGCATTGAGCAGAAACGCGCAGCAGAAATAATTACAAAGTATATTCTAATTTTGGTCAATTTAGAATCAACATTAGTTGATTCAAAAATGTGTGAACTATTTGAACTTGCAGCTCTAGCATGAAGGGCATCCTGGGTGAGCTGATCACTGTGGACCCAACCCCCCATCATGCTCCAGGCCACGCCCTCAACTACGACATTATTGTCACCTAAGTCCAGACCAAAATGGTTCAGCTTGGTGGTGTATTAATTATCACATCCTAAAAATAATATAGGTCTGTGTCTGCCCAAATACACGCTGGCCCTGTGCACAAAGAAAATCCAAATAATAATAATAATAATAATAATAATAATAAATTAATAATATAGAAAACTTTGTACAGTGCTTTCAATCAAAGACTGGCAGGAGAATACACAAATAATGAAAAAACAAAGTCACCTCAATTCAAGATGCAACCAATAGAAGTAACAATGAAATCATTCAAATGACATCAGAGATAAAAATAAAAATAAAATCAAAATAACAAACAATCAGTGCAAGGATGAAACGTAGTAATGATGTTGATGATAAACGAAGCCTAAACAACCAGACAGAATGCAATTCAGTTACACGAATTGCAACTTTGAATTACAATTCAAATTTAATGGGGAGTGTTGAGCTCCCAATTAAACATCTGCTGCTTATTACAATAAGCTTATTGCAATAATCAGCAGACGTTTAATTATGACTTAAAGCCACCGAACATCACACACACACACACACAGAGTAATGTGAATGCAATGTGTTTTTATTTCAAGATAAATGAATATTTTTATTTTGAGAAAGAGCTTGTTTGCAGAGCGACATATTGAATTAATCATTAAATTTCCTTATTAATTATATTAATGAATTCCACAATAAAAGGCAAACATGAAATATAGACGGCATCCACAATGAAAGGGACATGAATAGGTCCTTGCTATTGTCAAAGGTTATGAATTTGTATTTTGCATTTAAAATAAGCCTGATTGCAGTATTTGCCCACACCTGATACAGATGATCCACAAGAGAGTCAGAGAGAGAGAGAAACGATGTCCAGTTTACTGACACATCGTGAAATAAAATAACATTTATAAATTTACTTTTTGTTGGTTTTTCCAGTTTGTGAAAGTTCAGATGTCAGTATTACATGTTGCTTTTTAATTTTCCTTTGTAATAACCATTGACAGAACTTGGTAAAAAAAAAAAACAGTTAATTTATAGTTTATCAGCAAAAACATCCTTTGTAAAATAAAGTCCAACCAATGATCCGACGCTCAGCATCAATCACTTTAGCACACATATAGTTTGTGTGAATTTGTATAACCTCATTTACAACATAATATATGAAAATGTCTGTATATGGAATATACTGTATATTAGTCACAGTGATATCAAGGTAATTCACAAACTGCAACTAATTAATTTCAGCCTCTCCATCTGCTTCCTGCAAGTAGAAACATGAAAAAAAAAATCTTGTCAAGGAGTCTGTGCTTGGTGTATTTCTTATTTCCGACTGCTATTAGGTTCTCTTTACACTGGACTGACACCGAACTTTAATAATACAAATTAGCCAGAATGTGGGTGGCCTCTGCACAGCTCTAGAGAGGCAGCAAACATCTGTGTTCAGATCGTGGGTGTTAATTACACTGCTGGCAGCATCATTGGCTCCAGGTTTGGTAGAGAGGAGCAACGGCTCGTCATCAGAGAATTTAAAGGAGAAGTAACACTGATTTCAAGGCTACAACCTATTAAAGCACACATTGAGCTGCCAAACTAAATAGGCTAATTAACTTTAACTATTGTCTAACTATTCTAGCTGGAACAAAAGTTTCATATAAAGAAAAAGGAACATAAGATAAAACATTACATCATGGTGTAGCCCATTTGACATAAGCATCTGTAAGTGTTGAGCTCCCCATGACAATGGCCCCAGGCTAGAGAGAACTACACACACACACCTCCAAATTGCACATGTGGTTGCTGGGAGACCTGCAACCCCCAAGCTGCTTCTCGATTGACAAGTCAAACTTTTAACCCGGTGTCCTTATATCGTGTTGAGTGATGAGAAGAGAGAAGAAGGAAAAGGTGTGAGCAGCACCCAACAGTCACATGACGTCTGATAAACATTTCAAACTAGATCTTGTGTGTGGGCAGATGAAAGTGATTAGTAAAAAAAACAAAAACAAAAAAAAAACAAGCAGATTTTGGATTTTTGTGCACGACTCCTGATCGCACACAGCAGGGCATAGAACTGCAGAGCGCTACGCCAGAATTAACTTAGGACACAAGATGGCACACTTTACGCTGCACTGCATTTGGACAGAAAATCTCTTTAGCTTCAAGTAGCGGCACTAAAAACTGGAACTGATCCTGCAGGTGAAGACGGTGTTTGAATATAAAAACAAAATCACAGTGGTTTATCTATTCTGTTCACCCAAGTCAAAAACAATCAACCACAGATTATGAAGGTGGTTACACTTTAAAAAAAAAACACACCAGCTGACAACACATTTTCCTCCTGATATTATTGTCTAATAATCACTTTGATTATTGGGATAGGACAAAGCATAAACGCCAATGAACAGGTTCTTCTAATCCTAAAGTTGCGGAGGAAAAGGTACCATCAAGCAGTCTAGTCATTTTCTTGAGGATCCTTTCAACAAGTAGTTTGGGTGAATGCAATGTAGTTGAAAATCATAGGGATTTTTTCTCTTCAAAAACATTGTTTCTCAACAACCCTTCATTTATTCAGTGGTTTCCTCAGTATCTTCATTTTTCTGCATCCGCAAGAAATAGTTTTTAAAAGTAAACACAGAGACAATGCAAATTAAGAAGGAAGTTGAGCAAAGCTACTGAGAAACAACAGGATATCCGTATCTCTTGGTGTGTCATGAAGAAACGGATAGCATCAGTAAACGGGAGTGGCCACACGGCGAGTGAGATAAGTGTCGTCTCATCAGGCCGTAATTACCAGAACTTAAAAAAAAAACTAACAAGGGTCACTGTGCGCCCGAAATGATGGTGTAGATCACAGACACCTCTTTCCTTATCGACGGTGTGTGTGTTGAGTGAAGTCAATGTCCTCTTGCAGACTTGAAGGAGGTTGAGCCGGCGCATGCTGCAGCCGGTGAATTTACAAGACAAAACTGGGTCCCACCGCAGGAGGTCCCCTTATGGGACATCACCAACTGCATCCTGGGAGACGGACAAATCCTCATCACTCAAGAGGATGAGGTAACAAGTCTCACGGTTATACCACCTATATGTAGGTTTATCTAAAAAAGATTTTTTATAAAAACAGAACAGTGAATTTATTTCAGGTCATAGATTTGTTACACACAGAGTCATGCCTTCTAAACAGTTTCATAAATTGTGATGATTGTGGCTTAGAGGTAGTGAAACCCTAAGTTCACCATCTCTGTAAATCATGCACAGACCAATTCGATGAATTAGAATATTTCTGAAAAGCCCATTTATTTCAGGAATTTTATCACCATGCGAAACACACAGATGGATGCTTAAAAGCCTCAATTTCTTTTAATTAAGATAATTTCCACTGACAATGCCTGCTGTTGCTGAGATGGGCAACAGCAAGGGGAGCTGGTGCCCATCTCCACTGATCTTAATGAGAATATGAAATTTAAAATTTTAATATTACATCAGATCTATAAAAATATATGGTAACACTTTATTTGACGGGGTGTGAATAAGACTGACATGACACTGTCATAAACATGACATAACACCTGTCACGAACATGAATGAGTCTTTATGAATCTCTATGACAGTTGTCATTTAGTGTCATTCGGTAAATAATGACACTTCATGACAACAGTCATAAACATTCATAAGGACTCGTTCATGTTCATGACAGATGTTATGTCATGTTTATGACAGTGTTATGTCAGCCTTATGCACACCCCTTCAAATAGTGTTACCATATATATATATATATATATATATATATATATATATATATATATATATATATATATATATATATACACACACACACACACACACACAAACAGAAATGTGGACTCAATAAGAAGTGTTTAATACTAAGGTTGTCATTTTCAAAAGGTACTTTTAATCTGACAACTGAGATGTATATTCTAAATTAATGAATGGAAAGTTGAGTGGAAGGAAGAAGTGTAGTAGACAATAATGGATATTGCCCAAGGATAGTAATCGAATGATTAACCTGGATCATTTTGTGTGTGGCGGCATTTATGACAGTGTCATGTACATTTCCTGTTGTTGGTGTCATGTAATTTTACAATTTTCCCAAAAAAAAACAAACAAACTTTTTAGGTCTTTGTTATATTCTTGTCTTTCTTAGCTATACTAGAAATAAATACGTGAAATATTACTCTGTGTCTAATGGATCTATATAATACAGAGAGCATCACTCATGTTCTCCAATTCAGTTTTGAATTGAATCACTGAAATAAATCAATTTTCCTGACTTTGTCAGATGCATCTGTTGTACATTTCGCAGCCATTCTAAAAAAAACACATTTGTCTAATTCTGGAGAGTTTCAAAGTGTGTGTCTTTCTCAGCCGACGACATGGATCCGAAACCGTGTCAGCAGCTGCTTGTCCAACCTCAGCGTTCAGAACCTCACCGACAATGACGCAGGTCAATACACACACACACAAGTGAGACAAGAAGTGAGACACACAAATTAAAGTAGGAAAAAGCATCTTGCATGTTGACATCAGACGTGTGATTCTGCACAAAGTCACAGAGGAAATGGCTGAATGTTTGATTCTGAGGCTGACTGTCAAATTGCTTCCTCTGTGAGTTACTGAGGAAGATAACATCGCGGCTGGTTGCTCAAACAGTCCAATGAACAGACGCAGAGAAAGAAGAGCACAGGGGGGGATCAAGAAGCATCTTGTCTGATTTCCGCTTAAATATTAAAAAGAAAGGTAGAAGCTGCAATCTTGAGATGACGATCCTGAATCGGCTCGGTTGTTGGACGGCATCAGGAGCAGCATGTTTTGCTGAACAGAGGAAGGAAATGTTAGAGACACAGCTTCTTAAGTAAGACAGCGAAACGCTTTTTTCAGCTCAGACTAAATGATGGGATTTAGACGCTGGATTGTTTGCGGAGGAGGTTTAGGTAAGCAAAACGTCCAACAGTGATCTAACTTAAATGCTTTGTTGGCAAAATGCACATTTTCCTCGTGACTTTTACCTCATTCTGAAGAAGTGACTCTAGAAATCATGTATTGAAGATTTTGAAGAAGTTAATTTCCATGAAAGACTCACAGAATCCCCGTTCGTGAAGCTTCTAAGTTTGACTATGATTTCTGTAGCTATCAGCCTCCAACTAAAAACCACATCCTGTCTGGCTCATTTTGGGTTCATCGACTATCATTGCAGCTTTGACAAATGTTCCCTTCGGCAAACAAATGTGTCCACTGGTGGGGGGGGGACCATAGTGCTGAATTTTACTTGGGAGATGTGTCATAAACTGCTTTTAGAAGTAGAAAATGTGAATTTTAGGAGTTTTTTTTTTTTTTTTTAAAAAGCTGGTAATGACAACCAAATGTCATCGAAATGTTTTATCAAAATGCATTGAAGTAAACGGTTTATATATTTCAAACATCAGCCTTTTCTTTTTCCAAGCTAAAAATGTTCTAAGTGGAAAAATCCCAGGATTAACAACATTTTGAGGGGGGGGGGAAATCAACTTTTTACATAAAGTATATTTTCCAAAAACCTTCTGATAGATTTAATGTCCTTTTGATCTTTACATTTTCCATCTTGACCCTCAGAATGCAGCCCTGACCCCGTGGGCCTCCCTGGCAGCTCTCGGCCGAAGAACCAGGACGGTGGTGTGCGGGTGAGTTAGTACGCATCAGATAAACTGTGAGCCAACACAGCATTTCCTCTTGACGAAATACATAATTGCATTTGTCCCCCCTGTGTAACATCTTCGCCCGCAGGGACTGATCAAACGGCGCCTGGATAAGGCCAAAAGGAACAGTGCCACCCAACTGAACCCGGGACTAAACAAGCTGAGCAGGTGAAGCACACTCTTATGTTCCTAAACCTCCTCAGGTCAGCACAGGAAATAAACCTAAATTTGCTTCTTTCCTTTAAAAGCAATTATCTTCCATCATAGCGTGAAAGAAAAAAAACAGCTGAAGATAATAGCAAACTCATGCATTTCGTTCAGAAAATCATCCATCCTTAAAGTAGTCATAATATTATGACAATTGACTTATGGGAAATCGTGTCAACAAGCATGATTCCCCAAGTCCATGTAAACTTTTTTTTATTGGGTTTGGACTAAGGTACATGAGCCAGTATGAGATTATCACAGTATAAAGCTGAGTAAAAATACTACAGTTGCAATTAGTTGATCATTGCTGTGGGTAGTTAGCCTGCAGCCAGATGCTTTACAGTCATGTTTCTCATAGCTTGGTACGTAAGCTCTTTAAACCGTTAAAAAGACGTGGCGTATAACTTACGCGATTTTAAAACTGTCCCTTTTTAAAACCGTGCCATGCTGTGAGACTCGTACCTGGCTTGCTTGTGAAGGTGTACTCTGCTTAACTTGTTCACTGTTGTTTGTAACGTACAGGCAGTATGGATCCCGCGAGTCCGTATCGGTTCCAGTAGGGAGTCTGGATCTGAGTGCCGACACCAGCACTGTCATCAGACCGGTCCACAGCTCCATCTTAGGAGAAAAGTACTGCTTTGAGGTAAACTCTGGTTTGGGCTCTACAGGCTGGATGTGCTGGGTCTTCTCAGTAACTGGATGGATTTTGCATGTTTCAGGTGATAAATTCTGAAAACACCCACTGCTTCGGCTGCTCCTCGGCTGCCGAACGCGATCGCTGGATCGAAGACCTGAGACGTGCTGCTCAGCCCAACAAGGTACATTATTCTGCATGTGAAAAATACATTACACAGCATCTAAATACCACGTAAAACACTTCCTTACTTTTCACAGGACAACATTGAGCGCACTGAGAACTCCTTGAGTCTGTGGGTTAACGAAGCAAAGGATCTTCCCCCCAAACGGCGCTACTACTGTGAAGTTCACCTAGATGGAACCCTGTTTGCCCGCACAAGCAGTCGAGCCGTCGGCAAGCCAACTAATCGCTCCAGCATGGCTGGGGACGGTGCCTCCGGGTCTTCAGGAGGCCTGGGGGGCGGCGGGGGTGCAGCTGGTGGCTGCCAACTGTTTTGGGGGGAATTTTTCGAGCTCGACAATCTTCCCTCCATCTCCCAAATCAGCCTGCATCTCTTCCGTGAGGAAGACTCCAAAAAGAAGCGTCACTCCCGGGACGAGTGCAGCTTGCATCCCCTGGGCAGCGTGAACATACCTTTGGCAGATATTCGAGGTCGGACCTATCAAGAGAAGTGGTATCCCATCACGCCGTTCAAGGCGTCGGCCACAGCTGGGAACAAGGAAGTGCTGAGTTCACAGGCTTCCCTCCGCATCAAGGCCCGGTTCCAGAACCTGAAAGTGCTGCCTATGGAGAAGTACAAAGAGTTTGCGGAGTACGTGACAGTGAGATATGTAGAAATGTGCGGAAACCTGGAGCCACTTCTCAACGTGAAGGAGAAAGAGGAGCTGGCGGGAGCCCTGGTCCACGTACTCCAGAGTATTGGCAAGGCCAAGGTTGGGAAAATATGTCAACACAAGAACAGAAATTCAGCATTTTTTTTTTTTTTTAAACTGTATTCAATCTTCATGTTGGGCTTTTTCCAGGAATTCCTCATTGATTTGGGCGATGCAGAGGTTAACCGACTCGGAGAGAAGGAAGCATTGATCTTCAGAGAAAACACACTGGCTACGAAAGCCATAGATGAATATATGAAGCTGGTTGGCCAGAAGTACCTAATTGACACACTAGGTAAGTAAAACATAAAGATTAGAGTGGTTTCTTTTAAAGATATATGATTCGAAATACCTGCGGATACCGATTATTTAACATCCAAAAAGCTTCTATTCAAACTGTTGTTTTTTTTTTTCCTAATGTAAAGAAAAAAACCGCACATGCACTAACAACTATACTGCTGGAATTTGTGCATATCAAACAGTTTTACAAGTTGAGATCCAACTTGTAAAACATTTATTTGTTACATTCCACCATCAAAACTTTTCTGCGTTGGCATAGGACATTAAATATTCTTGAGTGCAGCATGTCTACATAAAAGATGAGGAAAGGTCTCACCAAGCAGCTCACTAAAATAGTGCTTCCCTGTTTCAGCCAATCTAAGTTAAGAACGTGTTATGGCGACATTTTAAAACTGTTTTAACAGGGTTTTTTGGTTGTTGTTTTTTTTACTGTAAGCTATAGTTAACAGCAGAGGCTCAGAGCATAAAATCCTGATTGTAAAAATTCATACCTCATGTCAAGGACTTCCAGCAGGCTTTCGACATTTCCAAATAATTTCAGATCCATGGCAAGCTGCGGCTAAACGTTAAAAAACCAAACAAAACGAATGAGCATCATCAACGAAATAAGCCTGCCTGTTATCAGGTGAAGATCATTGTCGCTCCTCTGTAGAGATCTGCAGTTTTCTCTTATGGTACCCAATATCCAGTCGGTGAAAGGTCGATATCAGATCTGACACAAATACTGGATTGGATTGGCTGCGTCTCTGTTTTCTTTTCACATACGTTAACTGAAATGTTTCGAATGCTTTCTGCTTTAATTTCTTTCTTTCTTTTTCTCATGAAGGGGACTTCATCAACCGACTATACGCCTCGGTGGAGAACTGTGAAGTTGACCCTCTCAAATGCCCCGCTGCTGAACTGTCGAGCAACCAGCAGCACTTGAGGGAAACCTGCGAAGATGTGGTGCAGAAGATAATCGAGATACACGGGTGAGACACGACGGCTTGGTGAAGAAGAAGCAAAAGAGAAATTGCTTCACGGAACTGATCGAGCATATCGTTCCCTTTCTCAGATCTTTTCCTGAGGAATTAAACAAGATCTTCTCCAACTGGATGGAGCTGTGTGAAGACAAGGGGAAAGCAGAAATTGGGCAGCGACTCATCTCTGCTTCGCTCTTCCTTCGCTTCTTATGTCCTGCTATCCTGAGTCCTTCTCTTTTCGGACTGACACAGGCATATCCGGAGCCGAACACCCTGCGGACCCTCACCCTTACTGCCAAAGTCATCCAGAACCTGGCCAACTCCACCTTGTGCGTCGCATCTAGTCATCTCAACTCATGCTGACAAACGCTACATGAGTGAAAGTGGAAATGTTTAAGCAAATGAAATGTTTTGTGTGGATTCAGGTTTGGAGAGAAGGAGGAGTACATGCTGTTCATGAATGAATTCCTGGAGCAGCACTGGGACGGGATGAGGTGTTTCCTGCAAACGGTGTCCAATCAAGACACTGAAATCCCGATGACATCCTTTGATGGCTACGTAGACTTGCCCCTGCGTCTGGCTGTGCTGCACGGCCTCCTGGTGGACATCATCTACAAGAAGGATCAGGTGGGACGGAAAGTGATTGCAGTTTGGTTGATAATCATGAGCATCATGAACGAGAGTCCGTTACGCATCAGATGTTCTAACTTCCAGCTTCTCGTTTTCAGGACACGATTGACAAGCTGCATCCTCTGCCTTCAATCCTGAACCAGATAAGTGATTCACTTGGTCCTGAAGCACCTCGAATCATTGTGAACAGGTAAGTTAGGGGCCTTGAGCCTCTACCGTGAGCTTTATGCTGCCATTTTGACCGGCCTCTTTTTTTGCAGTCATACAAAACCATCCAAGCCGGTGTATGTTCCTCCACGAGAGTTGAGAAAGTACAGTCCTCTGCAGTCTTCCCTCCAGAGACTGCCTGTGGACTCCAAAGGCCTACAAGACAGGTACAATAGGACATCTGTGTACTTGTTAAACAATTCACAAGTGATGAAGATCATTTGAAATGTATAAAATCCTCTAAGGAAAGCTAGTCAAAACTAAAGATGACAACAGTAGATTTTCACTCAGTAAATATGCACTGCATTCGGTTAACTTTGGTTTTCCAACAGACTAATCTTTTGTTTGTGAAGAAAATAAAACTGAATTTACCACAAACTACTGCTGTAGAAAAAATCGGTAGTAAACAATTTAAACCATTTTTTTAAAGTGGCAACACATTTTTTTCCCCCTTGCTTTTTAGAATCACAAAAGATCATATTTTTACATGCAGTTTTGCAGGAGATGTTGTCAAAGCTAAAAAAAAAAAAAGATACAAATTTGAATAATTTGAAAACTGCATTTTGATTTTACTATGGCTCAGTAATGGATGAAATACTGACATTATGGCATACTGATCTGTTTATTTTGCAATGAAAGCAGACCATGCAAGAGCACGAGAGAGAGGAAACCAGTCGCCAGAACCCAGAGTGCTCCACACAGACGTCCCGGTCACGGCAAACAAGCCCTGAAGAGGCAGATCAGTTCCGAAGCGCTGCCGACATCGGACCACGAAGAGCAAGAGGCCGAGGTCAACGAGCCAGTTATCACACGACCAGATACTGTGAGTAAAGCCTGGCCTCGGCGTGCGATACCAACCAGTAAATCTATGCTATTTGACATTTTCCAGAGATATTTTTTTTGTTTTGCCAGTAAAACAAACCCAGCAGTCTCCTGTCTACCTTGTTTAGATTGAAAGCAACAGGCGTCCTCCAGCACCGGTTCCATGGATCGTCAACTCCAACAGGGAGTCGAGTGAGATGAAAGCCGAGAACGAGCAGTTCAGCTTACTGGACCGGGTATGTTTCCACCGTCTGTCCGTCCCCAGAACTGATTTCACACTGGGTTTCAACTTCCTACATTTACATAAAAGTGTGATTTCCCCTCCAGCACGCCCAGGAGCTGTCAGAGCTCCGTCTGGGGATAGAGCAGGTGACGGAGCGGGAGCTGGACATGGCCAAACGTCTCGAGGACTTCATCATCCAAAGCCAGGACCAGAATGCAATGCTGCAAAATGAGGTGTATGAGCTGAAGAACCTGCTGGCGGTGCGAGACGAGCAACTCGCCAGTGCCACCTTCAGGTGAGATTGTATAGAATTTTTTTTGTGTGCCTGCTAAAGCAATCTTTGGGATCAAACTGAAGAGACAACTTTCCCACATTTTTTCTAACTTCGCCATGTTGCTGTATGTTGCTGGCGTCTCTGTGTTTGTTCCAGGTTGGGAGTGATTGAAGAGGAAAGGGAAGAAGATGAGAGGAGGCTAGATGTTGCACTTGCCGCAGCCGAGAGAATGAATGTGCTGGTAAGGAAAGCAGAGACACAAATATCCGTCAGTGAATTTCATTTTTGTCTTCAAAATTAGAATGAATTCAAATGGATTTAAGTCAAATTTATTTGGTTAGCTGCACACAGTCTGAGCATTAAAGCATGCAAATACTGCATCCGTCAGTCCATCGAAATGCTAAACAATTTTTTATTGTTAAATGTTGGATGTTCTCAAACACGACTCAAGTATACATACATATATTTTGCAGCCGAGCAAAATTCAAGAGAACAAGAAGGAATTTAGCTAAGAGCTTGTAAACGAAGAAATACATACAAAAAATAAATAAATAAATAAATAAATACAAATGGATGTGTTTAAAAACAATTCTGACTAGAAGTTTTACAAAAACGACTTCTTGGCCTTTTCTGGTGTTATACATTCAGGTGCCATGATGGGAGAAAGACAATGACATTTTTTCATTCAAACACGGAACAGAATGATGTTTTCTTAGCAAGTTGAAAATATTCAAGACAGCTGCCAGTCTTCATAGGAGTGGCTAAGACTCATATGTTCACATTTAAGTACAGTTACTAAACAACAAGTTTAACTTGTTTTGAAAGGTTGCCAGGAATCAGCCACTTGTCTGTAAGAGGAAAATGGTAATGCCACCTACATGTGCAAGACTGAATCTGAACAAAGGGAAGAAGTGTATGAAAGACGTAGGCAGCATAATGGAAATTTGGCTTCAATGTGATCCTCTATGTTTGACAAAAATGAAGCAGCAGAAAAACCTGAAATCAACACTGAAGCAGAATGGTGAAGGTGTGGAGATATGAACTCGTTTTATAGCTTTTTTTTTGTACTCATTGGATCTGGATCCTAGAAGGAATTTGGTTTAAAAGTTTAATTTATATTTAAGTAGATGGCCATGTTTGAAGCCAAGAAGATGATTCTTTTTTAGTACAACTTTAAATGATAGCACATTAACGGCTGCTTTCACTTTTGCTCACAGGAGGAACAGTTTGCAGGCCTGATGAAGGACCTGCAGCAGCTCAACGAGGCCTACAGCAGCAGCCAGAACAAGACGCAGCATCCTGAAAAGCCCCACATCAACAGCAGCACCTGAGCCCGGACAGAGACACAAAAATATACACTTCTCATTTTGTATAAATCCCTGTGCTAGACTCAACAAACCTACATGGTTTATCAACATTTTCCGCTTCTTTTTTGTACCGAAATGTCAAATATGTTTTACTTATAAACCTCTCTGATAAATAAAATAAAAAAACTACAAAGAGTCTCATTTGACATATTTAAATATAACCCCATGAAAATAAATGCAACTGTCTGAAGCATTTATTTTTGCTTAATATTTAAGTTCAGAAGAATGTATAGGAACAGTTACTTTGTGATCCATGACTTTCTGTTTTCCTTTTGTTTCCGTGGCATGCAGCCTAAATATGACCCTGACATTGAGTCTTATTTCTCTAGAATATACTATATAGCTGTATTTCAAAAATCTTGGTTCAGTTAATTGTCCACTTCTGTTTTGATAAGTCAAAATAAGTTTCAAATGAGAAATTATCAAATGGAGTTAAGGATACCGACAAAAAAAGACCCTGAGATAGCCCTTTAATTGTAGCAGTGGATTGAAAACAGATTAAACACCATTAAAATGTTGCAGTGTTTGGCCATATAAAGTGCCTATTGTTTGTTCAATTCAAAAGTGCCGTTGTTTGTCTGTGGGAGTGGAATGCACTCCCACAGATGGGGCATGTAAATAACTGGAGTTCAGGGCACAGGTGACAGAAAACTTTTTTTGAACATGCCATCCCGCTACATGATGCCGCCCTAGGTGGTGAGCCATACCTCCCCGATGCTCTCCTCCCACATACATTTACACTTAGAGACAGGGAGCAAATTTAGGACTTTGGGTTACGTATTTATCATATTTTAGAGCAGCCAACCACTGGTCGAAGCTACAACAGGCTGACTTTTGCTGTGAAATGAGCTCTGACTTGAGCGTAACGCCACACCTGCTATTAAACAAAGGGAGGGACTTTGCTCAGAGCCGATCTGTCACGGCTCACCTCGGTGTTCCGCGGTTCCACCTCGGTCTGAGACGGACTGCTCTGAAAATCCGACCTGAACTGCGTCCACAAAAACTTTAAGGTACTGTAGGAGCAATTTATTGGGAATTTAAAGCGGAAGTTTAACAGCAGTGCTCGCAGCTGCTGGTCTATTCACGACAGTGTTTAACTAAAGGACTTAAAGGTTCTTACAATCGACACGTAATATTTGCATGTTTGTTTAAAAGCAGCCGACTGATACAAACTTGATGTATATTATCTTAATTTTTGAACTTTTCTTTGTAAACGAATCCGTACCAGCTGTATCTTACTTTCGTTTTTTCAGGCGCCGCCTTTAAGTTTCGTTTCTTCGTCACTGCAGCTGTAGATTTCATGATGGCCGAAGCCGACGACTCTGGCTTTTCTCTCATGAGCCTGGAGGACGAGCTGACCTGCAGCATCTGTCTGAGCACCTTTGACTGCCCGGTCACCATCCCCTGCGGACACAACTTCTGCCAGAACTGCCTGCTCGCCACCTGGAAGGACTCCTACAGCTGCCCCCAGTGTCGGACCCTGTTCGCCACCAGGCCGGAGCTGAAGAAGAACACGGTCCTCAGCACCGTGGTGGAGACCTTCAGGGTCAGGTCCAACAAGACCGAAGGTGGTGGTGGTGCTGCTGCTGCAAGCAAACCCGAGAAGAAGAGGGATGTGGTCCGCTGTGACACGTGTATGGAGGCCGAGGCAGCCCAGACCTGTCTCACCTGCATGGCCTCCTTCTGTGAGGAGCACCTGCGGCCCCACCGGGAGAACCCCATTTTCCGCCTCCACCAGCTGTCGCCCCCCGTCGGGGACCTGATGGAGCGGATCTGCACCGACCACCACAAGCTGATGGAGCTCTTCTGCAGCCAACACCAGCGTCCGATCTGCAGCCTCTGCCTGCAGCAGGTCCACAAAGGCTGCTCCTTCACCTCTCCAGAGGAGCAAAGGAGCAAGAAAGAGGTAGTTCAGTCTAATACAAATGCATCTAAAAAGAGAGAGAGAGAAATAATTCCAAAAATAATCCTTATGATTCTCTGAATATAGTTTGTGTATAATGCAACCCAACACATTATGATCTGCACAGTCATAACCACTGTCCAGCAGATGGTCATTTAAACCAACCACGTGGAAGGTTAGGACATAAAGTCACTGTTAGAGAACCCAGTGGTTCACAGAGTGAACATTTCATTTCCCTTTAGGATCAATAAAGTATTTTTAAATTAGAATTTAATTTGTGTAAGCACATTAATAGAAAGCTGAATGGAAGGAAACATTTGTTAGATGAAGGTGGACAAGCATCAGATGTAAACAGCCTTGAGATGATTATGAAGCTTAGTTTATTTACAAACATTTCTCTGGTGTAATAATTTTTATCAGCCTCTAAAAAAAATGCACCTACTTTTATTTATTGAGATCCAACTGTAACAATAGTGTTTAGGCTGCTTATACAGTAACTCCGGTTAAAAATCAGAGCTGTATCTGCAAATTAGGAATCAGTCATAAATTGTATTTTTATTTTTCATTCTATACAAGTGGCTAAATCTAAACATTAAATCAATAATTTATGTTTTTTTTTAAATATTTCAATTTAGAAGTAGCTACGGGAGATTAAATGAGCAACTCATTAACATTTGAAGTCATCTTGTTGTAAGTGTTTATTGAAATATTCCACGGTTCACCCATGAATTAGATTAAACTGACTCTGGGCATATAGGTCAAAGGTCAGAAGGTGAATCACCTGAGCAGAGACAATACGGTTTAGGAGGAGTTTTTCCTCATAAACCGAGAGTTTATCAAAGTCAAAGACGACTTATCAGAGCAGCATGAGTTTATTATGTCATTAACGACTAATAAAGTAAATATGCTGTAATAAATTATAAACTAGCAGTTGTTGCGCAGCCTGGAACTGATAGTGTGCTGTTGAATCATTGATTTTGTTGATTGTTGACGTCAATATTTTATCGCAAACAACTCTGTTTATTTCAGTCACAATGTCAGCCGTAACACCGGTGAATCTGAACAGGATTGACGAGTCAAACAAATACATGCTGTGCTTCAGCACTTCACCATGAAATGGTGAAATGTTGCATCTACATAAACTGAATGCATATTTATCCATACATACATAATGACACATGATATGAATGAATGAATCGTTACTGAATGAGTCGTGTTTTCTCTGCTCACAGGTGGACCTGAGAGAGAAGTTAGTTTTTCTGGATGGAAAGCTCTCGAAGAACGAGAGTGTAATTTCTCAAATGAGGGTCATGCAGAACAAGCTAAGGGTTTGTATCATTTGAATGATTAAAGCTTAAATGAAGAGCTGTAATGTTGTTGATTTAAGTTTGGGGTTAATTTCTGCTGCTGTGCTCCTCGCAAGGAGTCGGCCATCCACAGGAAAAGTGCCTTGTCGGCCGGGTATCAGCAGATGCGGGACATGATGACCAGAGAGGAGGGTGACGCCCTGAAGGCAATAGACAAAGAGGTGGAGACTGGTGAAACCAAAATCAGAGGTCTCATCTCAAAGTTCAGCGAGAACGTCGACAACATCGGCAAAGCTAAAGAGGAAATCTTCTGTCTGCTGGGTCAGTCCCAAACCCTGGCCTTCCTGCAGGTGGGATAACAGCAAAATGAACAATGTGGCTCATTAAATAATTATTTTTTTTAAAGTATTGTAAACTTTGAACAGCTCGTAGAAAACTGTTCAAGTCATCGTTTTAAAATGAAAATGGTCTGACAGAAATGAGAGTATTAATTGTACAAGCAGCAAACTTAACCATCTTAGTTCTTGGGTAGCTGCAGATTCATGTGCCAAAATGGCACAGTCAAAGTCTTAAACTTAACTGAGAATCTTTGGTAAGACTTGAGCATCGGACCTTCCAATCTGACTCTGATTGAGATTTTTTTGCAAAGAAAATGGACAAAACATTTCAGTCTTCATTGCATTGTTGACCTGATGGAGACGTTTCCCAAACAATTTATTGCTTTAATTGCAACACACGTTTTTAACTTCCGTGGTTGATATAGCCATGCATTAACCTCAACTTTGTGCTGGTCTCATAAATAAAACCACAATAAAACACATGGTGCATGGTTGTAATATGGTAAAAATGCATAAGGAATAAATTTCTACCAAGCACTGACTGCACACAAACATTCACTTTTCTTCTACCCAACCCTCTTCTTCATGCATAGGATGAAAAGAAAGAAACATAAAATGCAAAATATTTGATGCACGCACATGATGGCTGGTCATCAAAATACACATTTCTGAATGAATACCTCTCTTTTGTTCTGTCCCTGCAGACTTCATTTAACCTTCCCCAGGCTGTAAGCTATGACCCTTACAGCCCTCGAATCACTCTGGACTCCAAGAAGGTCGTGCAATCCGAGGCCTTTGCTTTGACATTGAAGAACTACCTGACAGAGCTCTTGAAGCAACCCGTGGAGGCCAGAATCCCCAAACTCATAGCAGGTGACTATGCAAGCACATTTATGAGCTGGTGGCTTCACCCTGTGTAGTTGCACGATAAAAGCATAGTGAAGTAAATATCCAATTTTATTTCAGACATAAATACTGGCACATTTGCAGCGGGTGAGTGGTTTAATATGTGGAGGGGTAAAAGAAAAGGAAACCAATCAAACCAAATACTCTAGCTGGTGCAGTGATTTAGCGAGGTGGTGTTTTGGAGGAAATGCATTTAATTATTTAGATGAAAGCATGAAAGGCTAAGTAACTAAACTCACGTTTCAGGTGAAAGAGCAGCTTCTGCCTCTGGGCATTCAACTACGAGTCTTGGACAGGAATCCGGTGTGTTTATCTCTCCAACACCTGTTTTCAATCTGCCAATTTATGTGTCTGTAATCCATCTCATTCCTAAGAGATGCGTAATAAAATTGTATTTGTCATGTTTATAACTTTCTTCAGATCCAAGCTTTCCCCTGCCGAACCCTCGACTCCCCAGATCCCACAGTCCAGCTCCTCAGGCCAAACCGGCCCAAAAGAAGAAACCTCAAAGTAAGAAAAACCCAACTTTTTTTTCCATTCATCATGCAAACAAACCACATTCCTAGAGTAATTTAATCAAACACAAACCAAAAACATACACCATTGGAGTACGTTTGTTAAGGTGAGATTGAAAACCTACAAGCTAATGGTTTTTTCTTGAGATTTTCTGATATACCAACCCAAGTAGTGTATAATTGTGAATCTTAGAGGTTTTTTGTTGTAGTTGAGATATATAAAATTCTGACTTATTTCTCTCTAGAAGCCCCAAAAAACCCTTCACTGACCACCGAAACCAATCCAGGCAATAAGAAACTGGGAAAATCTATAGAAAACCTGATGGAGTTTGGTGTGAAAGAAAAACCAAGGGGACGTCCTGCTGCTGCTGAAAACAAAGAAGTAACTGGTAGGTACCAGATTTAAATGTTGCAATGTGTTTAAAACAAACTGCATGCAGGACAATGGTCAAGTTATCAGTTTTCTCCATGGTAGTGTAAACAGTAAAATATCTGCATTAAAAAAATCATATTTTAAGTTATTATGTAATGTTCTGAGAAACTGGATTTT
This sequence comes from Poecilia latipinna, assembly GCF_001443285.1. Taxonomy (NCBI): domain Eukaryota; kingdom Metazoa; phylum Chordata; class Actinopteri; order Cyprinodontiformes; family Poeciliidae; genus Poecilia; species Poecilia latipinna. Next base: position 27,346 of record NW_015114088.1, on the reverse strand, counting down.
CATTAGTCATTTGCTCGAACCGTCAACAAAACAGTTGAAATGTATAGTCATTAGAAACAGACCGATATCATAATTTGACTTTTTGAATTGAATTACTGTCATAAATTGACTTTTTGATGAGATTCAAACTTGAGATGCATCTGAACAAAATGCTTGAAATGTGTTTTCCTGTCTCCTGTCACAGAGACTACAGACATTCCCTCAGAGATAAGCTCTGCCGAGAAACGAAGTGACCTTATGAAATGTAAGGAAGCCAATATCTTTCCCTCTTGTCCCATTAGCAGGCGTTTGACGTTAAACTTGACTTTTGTTCTGTCTCCACTAGATGGCACCGTGCTCAATTTTGATCAAAGAACGGCCCATAAACGCATCGAACTAAGCGAGAATTTCACCAAGGCCTCGGTGTCTGACGAGCACACAAACTACCCCGACTGCCCAGAGCGCTTCGCCGTCTGCTCCCAGGTCATGGCCTCCAAGGGCTTCTCCGCAGGCCGCCATTACTGGGAGGTGCGACTGAGCAGCAACAACTTCATCGGCATCGGGCTGGCTTACAGCAGCATCGACCGCAAGGGCCCCACCAGCAGGCTCGGTCGCAACAGCAAGTCCTGGTGCGTCGAGTGGTTCAACGTGAAGCTGTCGGCCTGGCACAACAGCTCGGAGGCGGTGCTGGTCAATCCGAACCCGAAGCGCGTCGGGGTGCTGCTGGATTGTGAGGAGGGCAGGGCTACGTTCTACAACGTGGCAGACAGGGCGTATCCCTTCCATTCGTTTAGTTTTCAGTTCGCTGAGGCCGTCTACCCAGCCTTCTGGATTTTCTCCAGTGGCTCTTACATTACTCTGTGCAAGCTTCAGTAGAGTTCGACGTGCAGTTAAAATGTGAAAGCTGCATTATTTACGGTGAAGCATGAGGAAAAACACAAGACTATCTGGTGCGTCATTCAGCACTGGTTAGTCTGGAATGAGGAAGTGGAAATAAAACAGTAATCAAAGTAAGGATCCTTATTAACCCAACTAAAATGTTTATTTAAACTACAAACCAAAAATTACCAGTGTGTTTCTCTGTGATTGGCTAATACATACTCCATTTAACTTCTTCATCACACTTGTATCCAACAATTTCCCTCATTATCGTCACTACTAGGCATACTACGCATTATAGGCATACTACGCAGGAGGTATTTCTAAACTCAAAGTTTCTAGTTTCCATTGAACTGTACTTTGCAAGACAGAACTCACTTTGAGAGATATTGTTGTTTTAATATCACAAGATCCAGAAACAAACATATTTACAAGTTAAGCAGCTAAAGCTAAGACAATATAAAAGTGGGGGGTCATTGATTAGTGGTCAGTTGGTTTTACTTGAAGTCTTCCCCCAGATAAATTGGCAACATAAAATAAGACGAGGAGTTCCTACAATGACACATTATGTTTATGTTTAGCTATACCTTGCTTAGTATACCTTTAAACACTTCTTTCTTGATTATTTTATTTCCCTAGTCAGTAAAGACGCTCCATGGTGTTCTCACCCGTACGTATGTGGATCTGTCTTTATTTTGGTTGGACCATTCCTTTATGCCCTGTCATAAGGTGATCCTTATACAAGGATTATTAAGGCTATGATTCGGTGCTGACTGACTAAGCGGACAGATGAAAGCCTTAATACATAAATGGGTGGGAAGGGCTGAGGGTGGATCATAATAAAGCACTTAGCTCTTGGTGGACGGTGTTGGAGCTTCGGTTTTGGTCATACGGCTGAAAGAGAAGCTGGTGTTGGTATTTGGTTTAGAGTAAAAGCTGCTGAAGCATTTTACTCGAGTGTTTGGATTTGGTGATTGGGACTAGCTTCTGTGTTTTGTTCCTAATTATGGGATGTATTTAAAGGAAAACATTTGATTTTAAAACATCCAGTGTAATTAAGGAATAAGACTTGACTGTCTTTCAATCAGTGTGGATTGGAGATAGTCACACTTTTTTTTTTTTCGTTTTTCTTTTCTTAATCTGAAACAGAAAATATACAGCAGGGCAGGAGCTGAGCTTGTGGCAGTGGACCAGATTATTACTATTACACTCTTAAAATATGTGTTATGAGCGATAATCTGGGTTCAGTTTTTCAGATCTGTTTTTGAAATTCCTGCACAATATCAGAAAATCACTTGCAATATTCTTGTGAAATACTGCAGTGATTATTTCAGTTGCGACAAATCCACAGTGATATGATCACACTTCAGGTTAAGGAGTGTACTGATGGATTTAGAAACTTTACAGACCCTGTTTCTCCAGTGTTGCTCTGTCCTTTTAAGGCATCTGGCAGCAAATCTTTTTGAACAAACACCTGCAAAGTCTTTACTTTTGACTGCTGGGTGTTTGCTTCCTATGAGCATGCAGGTCTTTCAGCTTCCACTTTGTTCAGGGAGAAGTTGAGAAGCTTGATATCGAGGCTTTGGTATTTGGAAATGGGAAGAAAAGAGTTGTAAAAAAAAAAAAAAAAAAAAAGAAGTACACCCAACATGATAAAATTCTTACAATTCAGTAAAATCATCTCTTACCACAAAAAATCAATTTTAGGTTAGTAAATCTTGTTTAAATTGTGAAAATGAATCGCTTGTCATTTTATGTGCAGTGTTTTTATATTAAGCAATGCGTTTTAAAACCTGCTTTTATTTGTAGAGGAGGCTATAAAGACCAGATGGAGAATCACAGCAAAAAAAGTATATGATGAGATGAAAATATTACTTGTCCACACTATGCCAAATCTTAGAAATCAGAGTAAATGGATACGTTTACTTTGTCGGGATTACCAAGCCTTGAGTGTTGACTTCATTTCTTTGATCAGAGCAGACGTCATATAGAGTCTGTTTCACTAAAGAAATGAAACATCCGTTTCTCTCTTTCGTTCACCTGGAAGACTTTTTTTGGCTTCACTGGTGGCGTTTGGATGAGGAAAAGATGGAGAGAACGGGGATATTCAGCAACAGTCCAGGTCCAGATTTGAACTTGGTTCTGTTGTGCCCCACAGAGATGAAACACTTTAGTTTCCTCTAAAAGTTGGGAAAGCGAGCCAACGGGATGCTCTGTTGGCTTAATGTGAGCTGACTATAAGGAGGGAAGATTTCCAATTCATGAAGTTTTATGTTGCCTGATGCTTTCCTGATGCTTACTAGAAGTGCTTTCAGCTACTATTAAGATGAGTAATTAATCAATCTTTTCTTCTGCTGTTTCAAGCCTAAAATCATTCTAAATAAGTTCTTTTAATGGAATAAACGATAATGATCTGTTAGAATGTGTTGTATTTAATCATCTGATTGAATCACAAGTTTGCACCATCATGAGGCGCAAACTTGTGTGCCTGTTTGCCTTTCTTCAATGCAATGTAATTTTTCTTTTGGATTAATAAAGTATAATTGATTGATTGAATAAACTTTGTTTATGGTCTGCTTCTGTGCTGGTTGTAACAAATTGTTGTTAGCAGTCAGCTATGTCCAAAATCTACAGCAGATGCAAATAAAATTATGTCAAAGAGAAGTGTCACTAAATGATAAGCAATCCAACTTTCTCTAAGACGATGTTGCAGGAAAGATCAACTTAGTTGTTAGTGTTAGTTTTACTCAGTACCGATAACGTACCAGGAATTTATATCTAACGCAGTGTAATAAACAATGTTGGTGGCCTCACCTTTTATTTATGATTCCACCGATGACTTTACAATGTGATCTGTGCAGAAGTCATCAGCAAGTAAAATCCAGGCTTTGTGTTCAACATATTAATGTTCCTTCTTGTGTTACACTTTGTACAGCTAAAAATTAGATAATCAAAATGCTATTTTATTTCAGTAATTCAAATCAGACAGTGAAACGTAAACCGTGCTAAATAAAATACAAAAAGATTGGAAAGAGCCAGTCTGGTGTAATGTTTGCATTAGTATCAGCCTTCATGTGTGAAATTGATCAATATAATTTCCATGTTCATGATTTTACTTTTAAATCTAATATTAATTTGCCAAAGTAAATATAACCCCACAGAGCAGTACATCAACGCAAAATCCAAGGTTTTGTATTTACAAAATATATTCAAATGTGCAAAAAAAATCTGTTTTTTTTATTTTTATTTGTTCAAAAAGCTAAAATTACAAAAAATAACAAAGTGTCACCCACACAGAGGAGAAACAGAGTTCAACTTCTATTTGAACAAAAAAAGGAGAAATTTGCATCTACCATTAGAAAAAAAGAGTATTAACAGGGTTCTGGAGAAGATCAAAGTTCAAGGCTAACTGCAACCTTTCCCTTTCCTTCTTGAACTATTCAATCTCGTCGTTTATGTATTTTCAACAACAACAAAAACAAAGCTCACTGGTATAAGTCAATAACAACTTCTTCCAAATACAGCATTTTAAATCATAAAACCTCCTGCGCTGATAGAGATGCTCACACCTGTTTATCACATGTTATGTGATTATAAATCCTTACACTTAGACCCATTGAATAAGAACTTGTCATGAGTTTTTGTTAAATATCCATTATGCGGCTCATCCACTGTGAGTAACATCAAAATGTATTAAGCCTTGAGTTAAGTCCTTTTAATCTGAGGTTTCCCTTTTGTCGCGTGCAAACACAATAAGAAAGTCATTTATTGACTAATTTACATTAAACGCCAGAGCAGGTTGTTCACTGCAGTGGCATAACTTCTAAAATCATCTAGCAGTTTTAATTTCATTAAATAATTCAACGTGTTGGCTTAGTTGATGTTAATGTAGAAAAACAATGTGACATAGCTGCTGTTATTATTATTATTATTATACAAACTGTTTTTTGTTTATTTTTATTAATTTTTCCAACAGTATTTCGGCTAATGTCTGTGTTCAGACAGCTAATCTGGACGTGGTCACACATCGTTTGTTTTTCTCCTCTGTGGACTACAGACTAGGAGTGGCTTGAAAGCTGGTCATGTTGAGATCAAGTTTGCTGGAGGAAATCCATCCCGTTTGGCAGGAGTCTCCAACGCTGGCAGCAGAGGTGGGTGGAGAAATAATAACGATTCATGAGATGAATAATTTGTTGTCGGATAAAATTAATTTATGCGGCTTGGCCACTCTGAACTGAGTTTTTGTCCTTCACGGGACCGCAAGTGTTAAGTTTCGTTTCTCTCTTGCAGTCTTGCTGTAAACGCCCACTGTGAGTCGCATCATGGCCGACGCGGAAGACTCTGGCTTTTCTCTCATGAGCCTGGAGGACGAGCTGACCTGCAGCATCTGTCTGAGCACATTTGACTGCCCGGTCACCATCCCCTGCGGACACAACTTCTGCCAGAACTGCCTGCTCTCCACCTGGACCGAGTCCTACAGCTGCCCCCAGTGTCGGACCCTGTTCGAGACCAGGCCGGAGCTGAAGAAGAACACGGTCCTCAGCACCGTGGTGGAGACCTTCAGGGTCAGGTCCAACAAGACCGAAGGAGGGCAGTCCGTAAAGGAGGAAGAGGGAGAAGAAGAAGACGACGACGACGACGACGAAGAGGAGGATGAAGACGAAGAAGGGTATGAGGATGAGAGGGATGATGTGGTCCGCTGTGACACCTGTATGGAGGCCGAGGCAGCCCAGACCTGTCTCACCTGCATGGCCTCCTTCTGCGAGGAGCACCTGCGGCCCCACCGGGAGAACCCCACCTTTCGCCTCCACCAGCTGACCGAGCCCGTCGGGGATCTATCCGAGCACATCTGCACCGACCACCACAAGCTGATGGAGCACTTCTGCACCGACCATGGCCGCCTGATCTGCAGCCTCTGCCTGCAGCAGGTCCACAAAGGCTGCAGCTTTTCCTCTCCAGAGGAGCAAAGGAACCTGAAAGCGGTGAGTGAGATCTGAGTTTCACTAAATTCATTTTTAACGACCACCTTATATTTGCTGCACATTTTAAAAATAAGAAAATGCATTTTGGACCGCACTTAAAGAAACAAAAAAATTTAATCACACTTCATAACTTCCTTTTAACTTTCTGTTCATATTTTGCTTGGTTATTATCTAGATTTTTTTTTTTTATCTTGCCACTTCATGTTTGTTTTTTTAATGCTCTTCCTGGTCTGGTTGTTTCTCTTGTTTGCCAAACTTGTTCTGCCTCCATTTTGCGTCAAATTTAGGTCATATGGGCCTCATAAAATCATTCATAGGGCCAATAGCCGTCAGACTATGAAAGAAAGTTATTATCATCAATATTAATGAAATGTGTGTGGAGACTAATTAAATATAATCATAAAAAAATGTAGGTTAAAGGCAAAGCATAAAAGTAAAAAGAAAAAAGGCTTACATGTCATTAAGTGAAATAAATATTGTATCCCTCCATCACAATTTGACCTACAACTTGGTGGAGAAAGATTTCTTGGTAAGCGTATCACCAAGATATTTTCTGAAGTTGTTTGTTTTTTTTAACGAATCTTAGGAGGGATTTTCATTCGATCTTTTTCACAGAAGCTAAATTGTTTGTTTTTCTTACACACTTTTTCCTTCCATGCAACTTTCTATTAGTACACATGGATACCGCACACTGAACAGCCAACTTCTTTAGCAGCTGACTGTCTGCTGATCAGGTAGGTATCAAGTCAACAGCCTTCCTCAAGAATTTGTAGGTCAGAACATAATTAAGATGTAGTTTACCTTTCAGGAAAAATGACTATTATTTTTTTTGTCTATGTATTCAAAAAATTGAAACTCAGTTCAAGCGTTACTCTAGACAGGTCTTGGACATGATGTCACATGTCCTCAGCTGTGACTGAAAAAAACCTTTGGTAAGAAAAGGGAAGGAGACATAACATCTCAAATGTTTCAGCCTATACACGCTTTACTTTGAGCTGACCTTCGTTTCTCATTTCTTCCTCTGCAGTATGAATTCAGGGAGAAGTTGGACATTCTGAACTTGAAGATTGACAGGACCGACACCATCGTGCTTCAGATGAATGAGCTGCAGGGCAAGCTCAAGGTAACTTTTGCACCTCGTGTGTCGGCGTTCATAAAGCACAGGTGAATCAGTCTGCTTGTCTCCAGGACGCAGCGAGCAAGAGGAAGATGGCGCTGGCTGCTGTGTACCAGCAGATAGGGGAGATGTTGGCTCAGGACGAGCGCGTGGCCCAGCATGAGGTGGACTGTGAGCTGGAGGCTGGTCAGGCCAAACTCCGCGACCTCACAACAAAGTTCAACGACAACAGTGAGAGGATGAAGAAAGCCAGAGAGAAGATCGACAATCTGCTGAGTCAGGCGGGAACGCCAGCCTTTCTGCAGGTGGGACTAAAACACACTTCCTCTTTCAGTAGCAGTACTAAAGGCGCTTTTCCACTGGCTAGTTGCGCACTAACCGGTTAACGTGCAGCTTTACCCAACGTAGTGAGCTTTTCCATTATACGCACTGTTCCTTGAGCGTGCAGCAGTCATGCGTGGACTGGGTCAGGAGCGGTCTAGTGGAAAAGCGCCTTAAGAAACTCTTCTCACTAAATTCACTTGCTCCCCGCAGGCTTCATTTGAGTTGCCCCGGGTGGTTAAGTTTGACCCCCACCCCCCTCGAGTTAACATGGACTCCAAAAGGGTGATGGCAACGCAGAGCTTTGCTGCCGCCCTGCAGGAGAGCCTGATGACGCTCTTCAGTCAGCCTTTTGAGGCCAGAGTACCACTGCTAAAACCAGGTAAATATGCAGATACACTAAAATTAGAACTGTCCCACTTGAATAAAGCCAGTAATGTTCGGTTATCTTGCACAACCTAACGCTGGATATGCTGCATCTGGTGGGTTGATGTGATGTAGAAAATGCCAAAAAATGAATTTTGATTACTCTTGCATAGATGCAGTTGTAGTGAAATGGTATTAAAAGACAGATTTTAGTGTTTTAAAATGGAGCCACTTTGTCTTTTTCAGGACAAGCAGAAGCTTCTGTCTCAGGAGCTGCTGGTGGAGAAACCAGTGCAGCCCGGGCCCCCGAGTTTCGTACGTAATGTTCTACTAATTGTTGCTTCCAAATGTTTATAAAAGTGAAATCTGTGTTCGTATCAGGTTCCTTCCAAAAGTATTAAGGCACCCATGTATGTTATGTTTTTATGAGGGGCTAACCAATAAATCAACCCCAATTTTCTTGGATTTTGGAAGATCGGCAATTTGTCAATACTTGGATGATGAACCGATCTCAGACAGAAATTTTACCTACTTCTGCAAAGGTCTAAAAAAAAAAAAAAGAATAAATCGGCCACTGTTTTGCTCTGCTGTGAGAGAGGGGTGAGTGATAGACCCACCCACCAGCTCATGTCTGTTTATGTCCCACTGTTGACTGCAGTCGTCCCACTTTTGCCAGTTTACTTACCTTAAGGCTATATTTAATGATTTTTCTGTGGAAAAAAAAAATTGGTATTGCCAGGTCAGGCTTTTTAAACATAAAAACACCTAGTTTTTATGTTCCAGACCACTTCTTTGTGCTGCTCCCCAATGAAATGGACTGAATTTTAAGGTCGTAACATGACAAACGTTCAAGGGGCACAAATACTTTTCCAAGGCACTGTTTTGTGATGCATGCAAATTATTTATTTCTCTTTTCAGAATCCCCGAGGCCCCCAGAGCAAAGACCTCCACCCAGGTCCCATAGTCCAGGTCGCCCACCTGTCCAGACCATCTACCAACCCGTCCATATTCCTGTTTACATACAGGCAAAGCCAACATGGACTCCGCAGCAGAGTCAGCCAACTGGCTTTTCCAGGCCTCCGCCTTCGTTCTTCCATGGCCAGAAGCCGCGTACGTAGCATAAAACACAAACATCACACGCAACTATTTACTGAAAGCCTCTTTACATTAATTTGACTTAATTTTTGGTTGGCTACAAAGAGGGAAACCAATTAAGCACCAAACCAACATCTCTAGCAAAACAAATGAACCATGCATTAAAAAAAATGGCAGAATGGTAATGTATTCTCTTACATTATAAGCTGCAAAAAGAAACCTAGCTTACAGATTTCTTCAAACTTCAGCTTCTCAGAAAAGTCCTGGAGAAATGACTAAGAAAACAGTAGGAAAGCCAGTCGGTAAACCAGCCCACAAAGTGGCACCAAGTCGGGGTGGAGACAAGAACCATCCGCCCAAAAGCAAAGGTAAAAGACGGCGTCTTCATGATCCAAAACCATACGCTAACTGGACAAGCACCATGACCCGGCCATCTGTAGCTCCATTTTTTCAGTACGCTGTGAAACATTTTGAAAGTACGGCTAAAAAGGTAAGGGTTGTAGGAGGAAGAGCAGCCACTCCTCTTCATCAATAGCTGCTCATTGAAGACAAATGTCACTGTAATGTAACTCTTGTCATGTTAGGAAAACATCCAGGTGGAGTCATTTAAAAAAAAAAAGTTTCAGGGGAAAACAATGAAGCAATAGTGAACTAATATATTTCTTTTTGAAAATTAGATTTACTTCAAGTTTTTATTCTAAGTTTGAGGATCTACATAACTTTTAGTGGCATTTCACTCTCTGACTGAGGAGTTGAGTGAAATGGAAACGGGTGAATTTTCAGAAATGTTTTGGGTTCTTGGTCTAAAATCGACTTTTAAAATATGAGAAGCATTGGTCGGTTATTCAAGGAACACGATTCTCATAGGTTTCTAAAAATCTTGCAGCTAAATAATAATTAAAAAACAAACAAACAAACAGATCATGACCTGCAATGCAACTGTCTGGTTTGTTTTTATTTCTTTGAATTGGTTATATAACAGTTTTTTTTTTGTATTCTGTTTGTTTTTCTTTCCACCAAAAATCTTTTATCAGCTATTTGCATTGTTAGTGTTGATCCAGTGAACACATAGATCAGCTTGTTGTCTTTGGAAAGATTTCATGTGAGGCTCGTTGATCGATGGCTGGTTTTTTCAAAACCTCTTTAATCAGAACTTTGCTTTATATTGTTGTTTTTTGAAAAAAATAAAATAAAAATGGCAAATTTGTTTTGAGGAAGCATGCATTTTTAAATAGTGAAGGCGTGGGGAAAAAAATTAAATCATGACGCACAAAAAGATAAATTTGGACTGAAAATACAGACGACGGCAGCGAAATCTCAGTGAACAAATATAGAATGTCTTTCATATTTTACTGTTTATCGCCTTTCAGACAAGAAGTCTGACGGTGGCCACCAACCCTCTCACAGTAAGTTATTTAACGTTGTATTCTGTTTGCACATTCACCTTGTACCAACCCGGCAGAAATAAATGCATCAGATATTAAGGTTTATTAAGGGCTGTAGTCTTTGATAAATTTAATTGGTGTAATAGATGGGGCCCTAGAGCATTGGAAGATATTTTGTCACTTTATCACAAACTTTTTATGCGTTTAATTTAGTCTTCTATGTAAAAGACCAACAGGAAGTTGTCATTACTATTGAGGAGAAAAAGAAAAAACATGGTTTGTGTGTCTGAATTGGGTGAGAAACAACATATCTCATGGTTTGAGCTTTCCATTTCTGTGAAATATTCTGCTGCAAAACACTTGAATGGTGTGATACAAATTCTTGCCACATTTGCAGATTTTAATGAGGGGGGGAAAAGTTATAAACAACACATCTGTTCCTGAAACTTTGGACTAATTTGTATTGATCTGTCACATAAAAATCCTAAAAGTCAGTGAAATTTTTACCTTTTAAAAGGACGTGACTTTTTTTTTTTTTTTTTTTAAATTTGATCCTGAGTTTTCAGCCAGAGCTGAGTTTCTATGAAGACATGCTGAGTTCAGCATCCAGCTGTTTGTCAGGTGGTGACTGTGTGTCTGCAGTCAGCTGTGCTCAGGACGAAGTTCACGGATACTTTCGCCAATAAAAACAGTAGCTTCTCCTAAACTGGAGTAACTAGTTTTATTGTTCAGGCCTTTTAAGGTTTGCTCTTGGGCCTCTTCCAATGCAACCAAAGGCTGCGTTTAAAAACTCAGGTGTTTCATTTCAGCGTTATGTCTGTTCTGCTACACACACACGAGAGAAAAAAGCATTCTGCACTTTGTTTCAGAGCAAGGCAAAAAGCCACCAAGCGCACAAGGAGGACAGAAGCCTGGGTGGAAAGGACCCGATTCTGCTAAGAAAGACAAGCCGAAAGGACAGCCGCCGTCAGGGAAACCGGCCGGGCCAAACCCACATCCTAGAAAAAATAAATAACTGTCAGGGTCAGAGTTCGTCAGCAGAACCGGAAGGGACTGCTGGACCTACGCTCAGTAACACTGGTGTGATCGTTACTGTTTGCTTCATGTTTTGTTTGGGGTATTAAACTTAACCAGCCTTTAATCTTTATTCAAATATAACTATAGTTTTGTGACATTTTGGGATTACTTAAATATCAATGAAAAAGTTTCTAATAGGAAAGGTTAGATTTTTAGAAAAATATTTTAAAATGTTCCACCTCATCTCCCCCCCATATATATATTGCAAGTCTACAGTTAATTATGCACAAAATGGGTACAAGAAAAATAACGTAGAAGTCAAAAACCTTTATATGGAGCAGAAGGGAAATGGATCCGTGGGTTATAGTTTCAGTTAGTCAGATATGACTTGCTAAGTGATCCTTACTGACAGCATTTCTGATCTCAATCATTCTGAGCGAGGTTATAAACTTTGCATGCACCTTAACTCTGCTGTTGTATGGCGTCTGTGCGTAGATCCTGCCACCTGCTTTATAATGCGAAGCGTTATTTAAGTTGGATAACATCACAGAAAACAACACATAACTGTATATTGAAGCATCATGTTCATTCATCCATTTAGAAAGAACACAAATGGAGAAAAAAGGCTGATCACTGCATTAGTCACTATTTTGTATGTGAAAACACAGAATATATAAATTCAAATAAAGAAAAAAAAAATCAAACCTCTTCAGGTACTTGGGTGATGTATCCCAAACCACTTTCCAAGCTCTATTAAAGACACCGTGTCATCTGAAATGTAAATAATTTATTCTTATCAATTGAATTGAATGAAAACACAGAAACACCTTGGTTATGTATGAAAATATTTATGGGAATGTCTTCAAATTCAAAACATCACCTCTTTACATTCATCTCAATCAAAATTGGTTCTTGTCACATTTTGTAAACAGCCATTTTTTTTAATGATTGTTTGCATTAAACGCTTGTTTTCCTCTGAGCTCTGTTTCTTGGTAGTTTGTAGTAAACTGGGATCACACAAGTCTTCCTAAAGTTGCTGATTATCATTACAGTAGATTCTTATAAGCAATTTTGACAGCAGCAAAGTAAGTCGTTGATTATACAAGTATTTCAAGTCATTTAGTGGAGTTTTTAAAGCTGAAGCTGCTTTTCTGTCACTGACATTTGAGCTTTAAAGCAATACTGTTTACAAGCCAGCTTAAAATCTCATAAATGCTCAGGATTTATGAGTCTGCCCAAGCAAATAACACTGTCAGTCCTGCAATAAAATGTCAAATCAGCTTTACAAAAGGAAACTCGGAGGGAGAATCCTGCAGTTTGAGCTTCATAAGTGCTGCTTCATCACAACACAAAGCTCTGGCAGACGCCTTGCTGCCTTGTCGTCCAGCAAGGCATCATCATGGCTAATTACTGATCCTGTTCAACCTCAAAGCCTGCTGCAGCAAACTTTTAACTGGACATCCTACAGACTTTTACTGATATGGCTCGGAGCGCCAGGATTTCCGACAAACACAAAGTGCAACAGCCTCACCCCGAGCAACACATGGAGGTACACGCAACAGATGCTGCAACTACTGAACTAAAGGGGTCTGAAAAGCTCTAGCGCTAAATACTGTCCTCAGCCTCCCCCCTGGTGGTGAGAACAGGTAAAACACGAGAAGCTGAAGGACTGCTTGCACAATGTAAAATCTCATCAGCAGGTATAATTTATGGCAGTAACATGGATAGGAGCTATGTTCAAGTGCAACACAAAGTATGTAAACAGTTTGCAAAGACGAGGAAAGAAGATTTTTTTTTTTTTTTTTTTTTTTACATGCTGGAAAAGTAGTTCCATTTCGACTTGGCAGTGCTTTCATATCGACCGTCAACGAGTCGGCCCGTTTCCTGCAGGGACATCTAGTGAATCTGAATATTCGGCACCAGGGAAAAGCTCCTCAAACTGCTTCCAAAGATGCAAACTAAAGGAGCAGTGTCTCATGATTAAACAGATAGTCACTTCCAAAGGTGAAAACTGTAGCATTTCCAACTTGAGTACATTTTATTGTGGTTTGATGTGACAGGCCAACAGAAAACAGTACATGTGTTTGAAGGCGAATGAAAATTATTCATGTTTTTCAAAATGACGTCCTGTATGCTATTAGGACTGATGGGCAGAGTTGCTTGGAAGGATTGGGGTTAAATACAGGAGAGGCGGCGCCCAAAAAGCTGGAAGCGCAGCCTCTACTCAGGGTTATGAATACAAATGTATTCCCAGCATTTTATATTTTCAGTAAAAATTTGAAAACTCTCCCACTTCCCTTCCATTTCATAGATATGCAGGACTTTATGCTTGTCTATCACATCAAATCCCAGTAAAACACACTGACGTCTCTCATTGTAACTTGACAAAATGCGGAAAGCTCCAAGGTGCAAGAATATGTCTGCAAGTTACTGAATCTTGGCGGTGGCCATTCCGTCACCCTCATGGATCTTTTGGCAAACGTTCAAAGTTTCAGCAACAGACACAAGAGAGAGCTTTCTTTTGTGCTTGGTTTAGGCCATAAAACGCAAGATGAATCACTGAGAGTTGATGGCGTCCGTCATCTCTTACACGACTCTTCCTTGTATCAGAGCTTTTCATGGCCTGCTGCAGGTCCGACATGGCTTTTAGAGGGCTTGGAGAACGAGTTAAATTTGGCTCACTAAAACGAACACTCTGTTTTAAATATAGCAGAATAAATACAGCACAGTTATCTCTAGACTCTATAATCTACATGGCACGAGGGATCAGTGCAAATAAACAGAAAGCTTTCCTTAACATGTTCGCCGCCGCCTGACTGCTCCAGATAGTAAATGCCTGAGCTCTCAGCTGGAACAAATGTTGGTTCAAAGATAAAGGACAAAGAACACAAAACGAGGATTCAAAACCGAGACCCGGTGTATGAAGTGGAGACAAACTCAAGCAGGCAGCGGACCAGTGAAGTCGGACTGTAAAACAGAAACCAAGACAGGAGGCGTTTCAGGATCTCGTGATGCCTGAGGCGCATCACGCCTGCACAGTAGTCAACCACGGGGGCCTGGGGGAGTCATGAGGGGCCGGGCTCTCCGGCTCGGAGGCGCTGGACTCGTCGTCGTCATCGTCTGTCTGCTCAGTGCTGTGGTACAGCATGAAGGTCTGGGTCTTATGGGTGATGGTGATGGTGCAGGGCCCCTGAGCCCAGGGCTCCCCGTCCACCTGCATGGGCATGGTGGAGCTCTTCAGAACCAGCTGGAGGTTGAAAATCCCACATGTTAGAAAAACACACGCCACTGATCCACAAGGAAGTTTTAGCGCATAATACGTATCTGTCAGCAAATAATCCTGAGGAAAAAAAATAAATATATATATATATATATATATATATATATATATATATATATATATATGCAGTATATATTTGATAGAGAGTGTATATACTAGAAAAAATATGTATATA
>NW_015114088.1:6871-9601 GCF_001443285.1 Poecilia latipinna | reverse complement strand
ATATATGTCTCAGAAAATAATCCCGAGAAAAAAAAAAAAATATATATATATATATATACATATATATATATATATATATATATATACATATGCAGTACATAATTGATAGAAAGTGTAGCTACTAGAAAAATTATGAATATAGTAGGGGTGTACTGATTTATCGGTGAATATTTTCTTAATTTTGGGAGACAGGTGATCGGCAAATACTTAGACGTGAAGCCGATCTTATCTATCACAGCAAAGGTCCAAAGATCAAACACTGTCCTCTTCTGCTCTCCTGTGAGAGAGGTTTGACTGACAGACCAGCCCACCAGGTCAAGTCTGCAGCAACAATAGTCACCCCAGCCAACTCAGTGACTTTCTTGCTGATATTTCAGTCAAAAAAACAACAACTTTGCATCGACCAAAGTCAGAATCGGCAGGTCAGGCTTTTTAAAGATTGGAAATGGGCAATCAGCCAGAAAACTGCAATCGCTGCACCCCTAGAATATAGTTCCATAAAATAAAGAATATATTCAGAAACATATTAAAAAATTTTTTTCTTTACATTTTGCCAACCCAATAAATGTTTTATATATTAAATAACTAAATTAATAACTATTTTGGTTAGAAATTGGGGATTTTTTTTTTTTTTGGTAACTTGATTTAGTAAAATATTCTGGACAATAAATACAGTTTATTATTAACACTGGACATAAAAATAAAAGTTCTAAAAGTCTAAAAATGCTGCTAAATGCAAGTAAGGCCTCGTTCAGACCAGGTAATAAAATGCAAATATGTGACTCAGACATAAGTAGGCCACTCACACCTGGCATTAAAATCCACCCTGAGCAACGAGATGAGTTACCTGTTTTACATGCAAAGACACATCAGCTGAGCAACAAACAGGCCTACTGCTGTCATTCAGATGTGTGTGTGTGTGTGTGTGTGTGTAGGGGGAGGAAGGGTATGCTCTCACCCTGACGGTGTGTGCCTGTCCCAGTCGCACAGGGTTTGCCAACTTGACCTGGATCTGAGCGCAGTGGAAAGAACCGAACACACCCACAACCTCCAGCAGCCCGTCGTCCAGCCTGCGGGTTCAGGGCATCGGTCACATGAGCCTCACCCCCCCAAAAAAATTGGATTTCTTCTCCTTACACATTCACACCTAAGCAGGCCTCACCGAGTCGGGGGGCAGGGTTCGTCTCCCATCCCCTCCCAGAGCCGGCAGCCTCCTCCCCAGTAGCCGATGTTGCAAACGATGATGCCCTCCAGGCTGGGCAGCGCCACCCTCTCCCCGTCCAGCTCCAGCTGGGGTGGTAAACGCCATCAACGATTAAAGTCACAAGAATGAAGGCTCCATAATTAACAGTTTGGTTCCATCTTTGTTTGATAACGACATCAAATTATTTAAGCGTTTACTTTTAAACCACAATCTTCACCATTTAAGGTGAGAGAGTTCAACATCTGCAGTAATCTGTACCATAATCTGGAGATTAACAGAGATGAATCAATTGTCAGTGTTTTGGTTAATTTCTTATCAAGTTGCGGTTGATTACAGGTTACAGCTGCAGGGGGGTTAGTTTAAACCCGGGCTGATGTCATTTAAATATTTAAATATCAGTGAGTTTTGTCTTAGTAAAACTAATCAGACTGATTTTTTGAGTGCCTGCCACGCATGATGTCCAAAAAGGCAGCATTGTGAAACTCCTTAACTTAACAGAATTATAGTGCTATTATATCTGTAGAGGTCCAATATTTCCAAAGACAAATGAAAGATTTTGGAATTTTTCTCGGAATTGGCAAAGTTTAGATCGGTTGATTTCCTGATTGATTGATTTTTCGTAGTCCCTAAGCTTTCAATCAGGTTGAGGTTGAAGCCATTCCAGTAAACTGTGCAGCCAAATTATTTCAGTGTTGTTAAAACTGAACCGTAGCAGAGTCTTTCCAGTTAAAAGGCGCTCCAGAGCCTTTCTCTGCACTTAGTAAAGCTTTTGTTGAATATGTGCATTAACTACTTATAGGCTTAGTTTCACTTTGCATAAAAGAAGATGACAGTAGCCTGGCTCAGCTGAAGCTCACTGCTTTTTGCTTCATTAGGAGAGTTTATACTGTGCTCCTTTCAGCAGCTTTATTGGCTAAAATAAAAGCAGATCAGGTACAATCAGCATTGACAAAGCTTACCGTACCTCAATCCTTTTATCCAGATCTTTACATTCCTGCACTAAACAATCTTTGGTGCCATACAGAAAGTACACGGCCTGAGGGAGGACAAATAGAAAACAAAGCCACCAAATTTACAACCAGTAGCTGTGTATTCATATGAAAATACGAGTGCGGTCTAGTTTGAACGGGATTTGCGTATTCAAACCTTGTTTATGATGCGGCTGGAGAAGAATGAGGGTGTTTTCTCACGGTGGGCGTGGAAGTTGAGCGCCATCAGAGCATCCGGCCCCACAGAGAAGTAGTTGTTCATGGACAGAACCTGGAGTGGGGGGTAGGGTGGGGAGAAGTTCAGCAGGTCAGCTTTGGCTTGTAAACATGTTGGCACAGAAAAGTTTGGAAAAACTTATGTACGTATATCACCTTTGGTTTCCGAAAGTAGACCCCCTTTGACGCTACTTGGACCTTCCATCTGAAAATTGTTATTGTGCAAATCAGCAGCGTCGAAACGACCAAGAAGAGTATCCACATTCAACGTTCAAACTGTTTAATTAAAAAAAAAAAAAAAAAAAAAAAGCCCCACCTTTC
>NW_015114088.1:0-3493 GCF_001443285.1 Poecilia latipinna | reverse complement strand
AAACAGCGGTCAAAAGACCAAAAAAAAGTTCCCCAATCAACGTTTAAAAATTTTTATTAAAAAAAAAAAAAAAAAAAAAAGTCCCACCTGTCCATTTTCACCACTTCTGCGTCCAGAACGTTACGGAGAACCTGCTCCACTGGGATCTCCCCAGCGTACCCGGCCCCCCAGCCCAGAGTGTTGGAAAGGTCATTTCCTGTCCCCAGAGGAAGGATGGTCACCCTGGGGATAAACTGATCTTGGTCCTGAAAGAAAAGCAGCATAATAAAAAATGGAAACAAAAAAGGTGACATATGCTGCTTTGAAAAAACAAAACAAAAAAAAAAGGCTCAATTCGTAACATTTTAACCACAAACAATTTAGTTTTATTGAGATTTCATATGAGAGATCATCACAAAACAGTGCATTACCATGATTTTCCCTTTTTATTTTTTTTTTAATTGTACATTTCTCGTTCATTTTTCTTCCAAGGAGCCAGACTTCTTGTGGTTTTTCAGGATTTTTGAAAAAGCTCTGGACTTCATCAAAGCTGAACAAAATCTAATCATCGTACCTTGAGCTTCATTGCATCTATTGCATCCAGGACCCAGCCCACAGTGCCATCACCTCCACACACCAGCACCTGGACCCTGCCCGGGGGCAGCAGGGTGCATAGCTGGAGGGCTTTGGAAGGAGTCAGCTCAGAAAGGTCAAACACCTGGAAAAGGACGGAGCCGTTCTGATCAGATCGGAGGCCGACGCACCTGAAGTCGGCCTGACACGGCAGCGATTTTTGCTGGACGATAAATTGTCCCAGTAATTATTGTCTGTAAAAATCGTTCTTTGCTCTCTCAAAAAACGATGAACTTTTGAATTTTGTAAAGAACACTTTAGACTGGAACTGGAATACATATCAAGTAGACAAAACAAAACAACCACAAAAAACACTAATAAACCAGAAATAAAAAAAAAAACAAAACGCTCAAAACCGAAGCCATGAATAAAATGGATTACAAAATCTGTAGACAAAAATATCAATAATCAGAATGGAAATTATCGAGCTCGTTTGGATTTATTCGGTTAAATGCTTATTACGACAGGTTTAACCTGGAGGAAGCTGACCTGCACAGGGTTGAGGAGCGTTCGAAACTCTCCCAGCAGAGCCTCCCCCATGTTGTTGCCACTCCGTGTGTTGGCCAACACCAACACAGGAGTCCAGCTACTGCCACAGGAAGCCCCCAGCTGCAGGAAAAAACAAACAAAAAAAAAAAACAGCTAGGTGATAGTCCCTTTCTCCACCGCTCTAAGAAATGGAAGCGACTCAGGAGATCCACGTCACATGCGTCGCACCTTGGTGAACTCGTCAGGGTGCCGGCGGCGCAGCTTGTTGACAAGGTAGAGGTAGTGAGGAGGGATGATGAGGCTGTGGAACTCGCCCAGGTCACACGTCTCTGTGTCCGCTAAGCCGTCCATGCAGTCGTCGTGAACTGTGGTCTGACACCAGACACACCTGAAAAGGAGGCGCAGAGGGAGACGCACCGTGACAGTTTGGGGTCAGACCACAAACGGGGAGTTGAGAAGAGCAACATCAAGCCTGCACACGTTGGACAACAGCAGCAGCTCATCAGACGGGAAAGTAGAGGGAGCGGTTCTAATCAATCCGATTCTGACCTCAGACTTACCTCTTCAAATGACCAACTTTTTTATATTACGTTTTATTTTTGCATAACCTAATCTTGCTGTTTAAATTCTTCCAAATGCATAATGCATTTTTCTAACATGCCTTCTTATTTGTAAGTTAAGCAGAAATGAGGTGGGACGTCTTTCCATACTTAAACCGTGTTTGTTCTCTGGCTGTCAGACGAGTTCTGTCAACATCCCAGGATTAGACGAAAACCAGGCGTCGGAGAAGCTTGAAAGTATAAACAGTGAAGTTGCAGCTTCACACACAGCATTGGTAAAAAGTAATGAATATCTTGGAACGTAAAGCTTTCAAAAATGAATACAAAATGTAGAAATATCTCTGCTCATCATCTGGTAAAACCAAAGAAATGTTGGTTAGGTATTAATAGGAAAGGCCAAAAAGACAAAAAATGTCTACAGTTTATAATACTACTCTACAAGAAACATTTTGTTACTATAGGATGTCTATCATTAATAATCTTGTTTTGCTTCATTTTATTGAAGGTTTAATGTGACACCACAACATTCCAATTTGTTTGAGAAGTAGAATTTAAATCACATTTTCAAAAAAATTAAAAGAAAATTATATATATATATATATATATATATATATATATATATATATATATATATATATGTGTGTGTGTGTGTGTGTGTGTGTGTGTGTGTGTGTGTGTGTGTGTGTGTGTGTAGAAAATTCTACCGCACTAGTATCGATTTGACACCGATAATGAGTTTGAATTGTTATCGATATTTTGGATCATCTGCCAATCCTAATGGACTGAAAGATTTATGTTAACACCTGTAGCTTTTTAAAATGTGTGTATATAGATAACGTTTTACTCATTATCTGTATGTTTCATCTAAAACCTTAATGAAGTCACAGTGATGTGTTTATTGTTTGATCATGCCTGATATCTGTGGTACCTGACGTCGCAGAGCTTAGGCTGAGTCCCACACTGCTGCTTGCACACAGCACAGTAACTAGCCAGCGGCACGTTTCCGCGGACCCAGCGGTGCTCCGTGGATCCGTCAGGGCGAGACGGGGCCATGATCTCTTTGCAAGGGAGGCTCCTGTCGGCCCGGCGCAGGCACTGCTCGTCGGCGCACACACCGCAGCAGTCGCAGAAAGCTCCGTGCAGGATGTGCTGCGAGCAGACGCAGCAGTAGGTGGGCTTGTTGAAGAGGTCCGTGTAGTGCCAGCCGTGTTTGCTCTTCCTGAAGAACTCCTTCATGTAGGTCTTCCTCTTGGAGCGCTGCGCGCTGCACCACAGCGTCAGGATGACCGGGACGATGACGGCCAGAGAGGTCCAGAACAGCAGCGTCCACTCCTCCCGGGAGCCGCAGTCCTCCCTCGCCTCGCCCCCCTCCTGGCACATCGCTGCCGCGGTCCGGACACAAGCGACGGGCTTGGGGCCTTTCAAGGAGCGCAAATGGGAGAAGAGAAGCGCAGAGTCACCACCAAGCGACGAGTCCCCGCCAAGCTCATGTTCACTGGCATCAACAGGATGCTGCTTTGTAGTTTTGAAGATGAAAAACTACAAACAGGAAGAGGACGGCATCACGTCGAAACACGAAGTTATTACGCTGACGTAACTCCTGCAAAGAGTGTTTGCACGCGAAGATAGTTCACCCCTACAAATTCAACTCAATTACAATAAATTGCAAAGTTACGTTTCCTGCCAGTATTATTAAAGTATTATGATTATTAGTAAACTCTTAAAAGCCATTTTTAAACCTTTCTTTTGGTAATTTCTTAATAATGTTTTATGTACATATAAATTTGGTAAATTAAAGCTACAGACCAGTGATGTGCGGTGAGGTTCAAAGC
>NW_015114087.1:116784-168519 GCF_001443285.1 Poecilia latipinna | reverse complement strand
AGTAGCTGAACCTAGCTCTGGTCTTATTACAAATTTATTAACTGTAAACACATAGCGAGTGTTACACACACTGGGTGAATGCACTGGTTTTAGATAAGGTTCACCTTTGACATGAGAGAAAGACGTCACATTATGAACAACATCAGGGCTGCAGGGTTTCCTACAAAAGAAACTACAGAAATCTGTTCAATGCTCTGTTGACTACTGTTAAGGTCACTGCAGAAAGAAATAAGGGAGTACATCTCTGCCAAAAAACCCAGGAAAAAATGGAAACATTTCTGAGCTCCAAAAGTTCAAAACTTGCTAAAAAAAAATGCTGAAATTTTTAGATTAAGCTCAGAAGTTTCTAGAAAATACAAACAGGAAATTTGGGAGATTGAATAATAAAAAAAAAAGTTAAGAAAAAAATTCAAGTTTTCTAGAAAAAAAAATTAAATATTCTGAGTTAGAAAAGTTGAAAATTTGCCAAAGTAAGGGACATATTTGATTTAATCTCTTATTTAAAAAAATGGCCATTTCTGAATTTAAAGAGTTGAACATTTGCCAGAAAAACTCAGAAATGTTTCAGATTAACCTGAGAAAGAAATTTCTAATCTCAAAAAGTTTAAAAGAATTTCTGAGTGAAAAGTCAAAAAATTTGAACTCCTCAAACTTTTTTTAGAACTTTTTTTTTTTTTTTTAGGTTAATACAGAAGTCTCTTTTTTCTTTGGACTTTTCAAACTCTGAAATTTGTGAGCTTCTGGCAGAAATTTACTCCGAAAAAAAAAAACATTAAAACATGACATCACAGTTCAATGAGTCCACTGTGAATGTAGGAGGAAAAACAAACATGGACGGACAGACGGACGGAGCTGCTTCCCTTTTGCACAGAGCTAAACCTTCAGATTATAACGATCATAATTGCCATAATTTGCTCCATTATTGGAAGATAATTAATGAGGTTTTTAACGAGCCGGCCGGCCGCCGACTGGCTGCGTGTCGGAGTTTGACTCTGCAGCAGCAAAGCGTCTTGAAAGCCTCAGGCTGTAAATCAACATTCTGCGCTGAACTCCAGCGGCAAAGCGAATCGTCATTCTGCTGGTGTGAAGGTTTTAATCCAGGTAGACAGAGCGGATTATCTGGATTATATTAGAGAGCATGTTGTCCTCGTGTCTGAAATCGATCAGCAGAATCAGGAGTTTCTTATTTTATTGTCCTGCAGCTGAGCTGCTTTCTGCTCCAAACTGAACGTTTTTGTAACCAACAGGTTTGATACGAGCCTTAAGAAGCTGCAGAAGAATTCACACTGAACACTTTAAATCACATTACAGCCTTAGACTGCAACAATTCACTGATAAAAAACAAAACGGAGCATCACTCTGAAGTTATTCCATTTTCTTAACCAAAGAAATCTGAAAAGTGTGGAGTGCATTTGCACCAGCGTATATCTCAAATATCAGACTTCACTGTAAAAACACCAAATCTTACCGAGTATTTTGGTCTAGTTCAAATATTTTAGTGCACTTCAAATGAGACGAAAACAACTTGTAGGTAACTTTTCAACAAAACATGGAGTAAAAAAAAATACTTAATATTGATGAAAATGTTTTAGTTCTACTGGTAGATTATCAACTTATAACAAGACATTTTCCCTGTTATCAGTGAAATAATCTGCCCAGCAGGTTTTTTATTGTAATTCCACAATCCCACAATGTTAATTGTGACTTTATTGCAAATTTTCTGCAAATAATTGTCAAAAATTCTGATAAATGATAAACTGTTAGTATTCCTCACTTTTTGCCTCTCTGCTGCCTCCGCCTCACTGAAGTCCAGTTTTAATCCTCCTTTCTTGCTTTAGTTAATTTTTTGCTGTTATTTATTCATATATAATTGGTTATTTATTTCGTAGATCAATATCTCTGCTTTTTCGTCTGTAATGTTTGTTTTATATGCACAAATTGGTGGATTTGTTAATATTTTTAACAGTTTGTTGTTAAAATATTTAAACAGTTTGTTTTGTCCGGCCCTTTAAATTCGTTCTTGGTCTTGATGAGGCCCACAGTCAGAATCATTTTCCCTGCTGCAGGTAAAGGAAACCTGCCTCTGTTGCTCTGTGGTGGGTTTGGCAGCAGGAGGCAGGATGAGCCGGTGCAGATAAAGGATGGAGATGTTTGGGAGCAGATTAAATCCTCTGAGTGATTCTGTCCTGGAGCTGCAGGTGAAAAACAACCTTTGAGCTTCGACGTAAAGCAGAGAGTAATAATAATGATCCGGTCCAGGAATCTGCATTAAACTCTCCCTCCTCCAGGCTGATCTCTGTGACACAATCGTGTTTTTAATTTGCTGCTGCCTCTGATTCTGCAGCACAGATAAAATCCTCTAATTGAAGTATTTTATGCTGCTCCAGATGGCGAGCCACTTCCCATTATCACCTCAGAAAGAGTCGGCCTTTCTGCTCTTCTTGTTCCGAATCGTGTTACAGAACTTTCAACAATTAACCTCGTCCTCGTTAGACTTTCCACCATTTTCTGTTCTAACTTCAGTTCTGCAAACTTCTCCTTTTGTTGCCCAGATGTTGAAAACATTTTCAGCGTCTGAGATCCGCATGAAGTTTATTTTAATCTGTAAAACGTAAAAAATAGCTCCAGACGAAAAACCAACAAAACCTAAAAACTGTGATCAACAGTTTGGTTTCTCCACTTTTCTTCAGGATTATTTTAACGGAGCCTGTTTGAGCTGGTGACGTTGCATTATAACTGGATTCTAGCAAAGACTTTGACTAGGCCACTTCGTAACCCACTTTTTGAAACTTTTCTAGGTGAACTTGCTGCTGTGCTTCACCAACACAAACACAACAAAACACACAACATACCAACACAAACACACAATGTAACAGCGAAAGCCTCATGGGAAAAGTAAAAAAATCCAGAACAGACCAACAAAAAGGATATTTACAAACCGTAGTTTGTAAATATTTAGGTTACAAACAACTCCTTAGTAAGACAGATAAGCTAAATATTTGGTTAACAAGCTAAACGACAACTATAATGGCAGATATGCTAGAATGGATTTCATGCTAGCTTCTGTTTAGCTTAACTTCCATTGTGACTTTTGGGCCACCGTACCTTCCTGCCCACAGAATCGCCTTCTATCGAGATAATTTAAAGAACCGGTGAGTTACTGCAGAGTTTAATTTCCCTGTGAGTTTAAATTGAATGTCTGACCGACTGAATGATAGTTTTACGGTTGGTGTAAAATGTTGCTCCCTCCGCTTTTATCTCGCCAGTCAAGTAGAGTCAGTGAATATATAAAATGCATCCCAGAGCCTGACAATGGCGTGTTTAACATTTTACTTCCTTTCATTCTTTATAACCAAGAGGAATTGACCTTCAGGACGATGTCACATTAATTAGGCCGCGTGTTCGGCCTCCATCCATTATCTGGACGCTCGTTTCTTCCTCCGGTGTCAGCTGGAAACAAAGGGAAAGCCGTAACGATGCTCTGACTGCACAAACAAGCATCCACACATTGTCTTATGGCCCGCTTTTAATGACCAGTGGAAGAGCACGCACACACACACACACACACACACACACACACACACACACGCTGTGAAAGCGACGATAATGATTCTCCTTTTCTTTGCAGTCAAACAAAATCGTTTCTCTCTCCAAAGCCTCGTCCACTTCAGTTCGGTACGCACGCAGCAGCAAGAGGGTTTTATTATTTGATTTGTGCCACTATTCAGCCTAAAGATGTGACAATTTCACCACCTTGAAAGAACAAAAGCTGCTGTAAGTGTCAGGAAAAGCGCTCTGAAGTTAACAGAGTCTGAACCGTTTCCCAAGCAGCCAAAGAAAACTGAACATCACAGATCAAAACCAAACATGAGCCACGAACTCAGCTGGCTCTCATTACCGGCGTTCATCACCGCTGGAGATTATCGACATTAAGATGCATCATCAGAGGTTTTAATCTGAAATGTGACACAAATCAAAATGAAAACACAATAATGAAGAGACATGAGCAAAACCTGGAGCAGTCCGTCACACAAACAGGAGTTTGTAAACTGAACCTAATGTTTAGTTAGCAAGCTATAAGCCAAATATTTAGTTTGAACCAAGATATTTAATTTACAATGAACATACAAACTTGCTAACTAAATATATAGTTTACAAACTAAATATATAGTTTACAAACTAAATATATAGTTTACAAACTAAATATTTAGCCACATAGTAAATGTAAGCTAAATAAATATTTAGTTGGAACTTATTTAGTTTAGAATGAAAATACAAACTTGTTAACCAAATATTTAGTTTCCAAACTAAATATAAATTAACTAGTCTTTAAACAAAATATTTAGTTTGTAAATAAACCTAAATATTTGGGGTGCTTAGCTTAAATATTTAGTTCGCAAACTAAATAAGCTAAAATAAGCTAAATATTTAGTTTACAAACTCCAAACCATCCATCCATTCATTTTCTTTACACCCTTGTCCCTCAGTGGGGTCAGGAGGTGCTGCTGCCTCTCCAGCTATCGTTCTGGGTGAGAGGCGGGGTCACCTGGACAGGTCGCCTGGACAGGTCACCTGGACAGGTCGCCTGGACAGGTCACCTGGACAGGTCGCCAGTCTGTCGCACTCTAAACCAAAGGCAAACTAAATATATAGTTTGGAAACTAAATATAGTTAGTAAACTAAATAAGCCCTGCGACAGACTGGTGAGCTGTCCAGGGTGACGTTAGCTGGAGAGGCACCAGCACTTCCTGACCCAGGAGGGCCAAGAGCGAACAGAAAATGGATGGATAAACTAAATAAGCCAAATATGTAGTTTACAAACTAAGCTATATGGTTAGTTTAAAATCTAAATATTTAGTTAGCTCCAAACTAAATATCAAGTTTGTGTTTAGTTAGTGAACTAAATATTTGGAATAAAATAGTTAAAAGCGAAGTATTTAACCCAGTAAATGTTTAGTACGTGAAAATGTAAAAACTGAAGTCACTGAACTTCATGGGAATTCATTTTTTCTGTGAAAAATAAAATCCTTCAATCGGTTTCATCTCATCTCATTTCCTTCTTTATTTTCCACTTCGTCTCTGCAGCCGTTTCTGAGGGAGATTCAGTAATAAATCACAGCTTGTTGCCGCCGCTCAGCTTCATTGACCCAACCAACCTGTCATGGAGGGAAAAGCGCAGAAAGGAAACTGTGAGACAGCCTACAGCTTCCTGTCATCATCAAACGGCGCGCGCCGCCGCCGCTCTCTCCCCTGAGCTGCTTCGGTTTTATTTATGGCGGAGGATTCATTACAGCGACACCTTGTTAAAAAGCCCAGCGGCTCCGGACCATTAAGCGTTTAACCTGCATCCAGAAACCACTTGTTGGCCATTAGCGCCGTCAGCAGCAGGACCATTAAATCAGCTGGTTAGATTTAACAAAACTCAACATTTCATTTTAAACAACAATTAAAAGGTCGTTAATCAGTCTGATTGGTAAAAACAGTATTTATTTGTCTAACTAAGTGGTGTAGTTCAAGGCTGAAGGGAGTTCTGTGCAGCTCTCATAATCTGAACAGCAGGAAGGTGTTAACTCGCAGCTCTGCTCTGACTTTAATTGAAGATTTTGTTGCTTGTTTCCGTGGGAACGCAGCCAGAGTTTCAGGAGGATCGTTTAAAAAAGAAAAGAACCAGAACCGCTGTTGTTACAGCAGTTTTCTCTTAAAATAAATTAGACTTGGAGGAGCTTCATTAAGTCAAGACTGATTCATTAGAAACCCACATTTTACTGCATTTGAACCAACACTGTATGGGAAGCGTTTTTAGCATAAAATCGGTTTATCAGTGACTAATTACATCCTGGATATCTAAAATATGCATTTTGACTAACCTTAGTGGTAATTCATTTCAAATGATGTCGCTGGATTCGTTATTTGAGTCATCACACATCCATAATTACAATTTAAAATATCACAAATGTAATTATGTCTGGTCAAAAAAGGTAACTTTAGATATCTGAACTGAGGATTGTGGGTAAACCACCTCGTGTTTCTACTGAGCTGTTTGGACCATTGGGCGTCTGCTTCAGAAATCTCCAAAGGATTTCTTATTCTGGAAAGAATAAAAATCAAAGATATCAGTACTGTACTTCTGACTAATAAGAATGTTAATTTGAGATAACCCTAATCCCAACCCTAATCCCAACCCTCCATCTTTCCTTTCTTCAAAACATAATTTCAGACATCTTAATTTACTAAAACATCCAGCTGTAAACCAATTTCAGATATCTGGATTGTCAGTGTGGGGAAACCAATTTTATGTTAAAACTGCCTGCCATACATGCTACCATCAGGATGTTGATCCATCACTGTTGTTCTTCCTACAACATGGAAATAGAAGCTTTTTTAGGACGGTTCTTGGATTTTTTTACTGCCTTGTGTCAGGGATCTTTAACTCGGACTCATTCCCGTCTTCTGTATCCTCACCGTCTGGAAACTGAAAGTTCCTCTAATCTTTAGGTGACTGATCAGCCGAGACGACCAGCCGATCGCTCCATTATTGGAAGGTGGTGTCGCTTCATCCATGTGGAAAGAGACAAACTAAGATTCATGCAGATCGCCTGAAACCAAACACACCACAGCATCCCCACCACAAGCAGGTGGGGATGCTGCTGCTGCTACAACCAGAACATTTTTTGTTTACAACCAACGATCAGAGCGATGGGTCGGAACCAGCAGAGAGAGGCTGCAAGGAGCCATGTTCAATAAGAACATTTATATTTTGCATGTAAAAAGTGTTTTTAAAAAACCCAACCTGCTAAGTTAATGATTTTTGGTGTCTGGAAAATGGGCCTTTTCAAAAACCTTCACACAAAGCAATGACACAATTATTATTATTATTATTATTATTGTTGTTGTTTTGATTTCACTTTGGGATCACTAAAGTATTTTTGAATTTTGAATTGCAGGCGCGGCCACTCACCTAGTAACCCCAATGAAGCCCAGCCCGTTACCTAGCAACCCCAGCAGAGTTCCGACTGTTACCTAGCAACCCCAGCAGAGTTCCAACAGTTACCTAGCAACAGAACTGAGCCACAGCTCCAGTTATGTTAGAAGTAAAGACTACTACCTGTTTCTGCAGCTAAGATACAACAAAACAAAAACTTCAAAAAAAGTAAAAAGAAAACACACACACACACACACACACACACACACACACATGGTGATCGTTTTTCTTTCTTCAGTTAATTCATCATCAGAACTCTGCAGCATTTTGGACAAGATGAAGGTTTTTTAACTGTATAGAAAGTAGTCGAGTCAAACAAACACACAGTAGTTTTTTTCTTGACTTTCAGAAAGGGCGTCCTTAAAACCTTAAAACCCGTTTAAAATGACATTTAATTGATGAAAAAGACACAGAGGTTCATTAAATTATGACTGGATTAATTACTACTGAGCAGTTTGGTGTTGCAGATGTTCTAGTCCAAATATGACAGCTTCTGTCTTGTCTGACTTTAAAAGCAGAAAATTAAAAGGCATCCTTGTGTAATAAATGCACTAGAAATGATGGTTTATTAATTATCTTGTTAATTTAAAGTTTACAACGTGAATAATAAATACATAAGAGTAGAAGCAAAAAAGAAACGGAGGAAACAGACATGTGAGCAGCAGATGAAGAACTGAATGTGAGGGAAAATGTGACTGACTGGAGTTTTATTACAGCCTCACAAGCTGGTGAGTTGGTTCCTACTGGGAGCTTTGGGATCAGAATAGTAACTTCAAAATACAAGAGGAAAAATACAAAAGTGTGTCAGTAACATTGTAGATAGAAAAACTGAGTTCTGACAAAATCCTCAGGAATTTTTAAGTTGCTCTCAGAAGGTTTCTGGGAAATTGTGGATATTTCTGGGTTTCAAAACTGAAAAATGTTCAACATTTTGAAACTCAGAAAATTTCCAAAAGTTGAAGAATTTTGTCTTCTCAAATTCAGAAAAATGTTTTTTTTTTTCTACAAAGTTTGAGAATAGTACCAACATTTCTGAGCTTTTTGGCAGATATTTACTATTTTAAAAGTTCTGTATCTCTTGCATATTTTTAACTTTTCAAACTCAGAAATTTCTGAGCTTTTGGCAGAAATTTACACTGCCTTTTTAAAAAATGTATAACGACCCTAATACACCATCATAAAAATAATCCAAAGTCGAAATTTCCAAGTTGTTTTTCTAGATTTTTTTTTTATTTCTGAGTGTAATCTCATAATTTCAGATTTTTTTCTCATATTTATTTTGGCAGAAATGTACACCTCTTTTTTTCTTATGTCTACAATGACCCAAATACGCTGGTGTAGAAAAGTCAAAAATGTTTTTCTTATGATTATCCCTAAATTTGTAAATGTTGGGTTATTTCCTTTCAGATTTTGAGGTAAAGCTGATATTAGCCTGTTCTCTGCTTCATATCAAACCTCCGTCCTGCTTTGAGCTCCTAAAAAGACTCAGCGGCGGAAGAAAATCTCCCAATTTAACAATAACTGAATAATAATTTTGGAAAAGCAGCCGGTTCATTGGAGAATTACTCACACACTTGGACTGAACTCTGTGAGCAGAACTGTACGAATTAAAGTCTTTCCTGGGAAACAAATCTGACCCGATGGAGCCTGTAGGGAACGTTTAAGGTCCGCTGACCTCTCACAACGCCCGTCAAACCAGAACAGACGGACGGGAAGTGAACACACCATAATCATGTTGCTAAGTTCTTAAGACTGGGCAGAAATAAACAGAACCAACAGGTTTAATACAGAGTCAACATAATGTACGACAACACCGTAATAACCACAAACTCTATAAACAGCATTGCCTAATAAAAAAATAAAACCTCAGTACAGATAGAGCTGTGTGCACTGCAAAAACACTAAATTACCAAGTATTTTTGGTCTATTTTACAGTGTAAATATCTTAGTGCACTTGAACTAAGACAAAACTAACTTACAAGTAACTTTTCACCAAGATATCCAAGATATAGGAGCTTGTTTTAAGTAAATATTCCAAGTCCCAAGTTTCAGGACTGCTATAACAGTGATGAGCACAATCTGAAGGATAATAAAATCGAAGTCAGCAATGATGACCAAAGCACTGCCTTTAGCATCCAGATTCATTAAACAAACCTTTTAGTTTACAATATTAATGTTTTATATTACCATTATCTTATAAAACTGGTTTACTTTTCCCACAAGTAATAATTGACTTCACACATTACCCTTTTCACATTTCCATCCTTCACTTATCAACCCAACCACGGTCTAGTCTGTGTATCAAACAGGATAAATCAACTGTTTTAAAGCTCTGCTGCCGGTAGCTGCATATTAACTGGCATCATCAAAATGTCCACTGTTTTTAACTGAACACCAATCAAAAATAGAAATACAAGACTTACAAAACAAACACAGAATTTAACTTAGCATTGTTTCAACTTTAACCTCAATTCCCACACTTCAAGCACAAAGAATAGTTTCTTTAGCTTTGGCTGGAATCACTTTACTCTCATGTTTTGATCTACTTTACGAGTCACCAAGCAACTTGCACTGAATATTATTCAAACAAAAGCAAAATAAAATTCCTAATCACCTCCTCCGGCGGCCGCTTTCACAGAGCGGGTTGGCATCCTACCAAATTTACCCTCGCCTGATAAAATTGGCAACTATTGGCAAAACAATGCACAGAAACCGTAACCCAGCGCTACATACTGGTAAAATATGAGGTAAACATCTTACAGAGTGGTGTTGGTGTGTTTTCACCATGTACTGACCTGAAGGGTAATAAAATAGAAGCCAGCAATGATTGCCTTTAGCATAGAGACTGCGTCTGAGGCAAACCGGAAGTCCTCCCCAAAACCAATCCGGAAGCAACGCCCCCAAATAAAGGTTCCGCTTCGCCACTACTGCTTCCCTCCCAGCGTCAGGAAAGCACTGTAGATGCAGGCAGATTAACATGTCGAAATGCAAACAAAATATAATTTCTTCATTTTGGGAAAAAATGGAATAAATTATACATGAAAATATTTCAAGAAGATAAAACTACCAAAATAATGTGGTGGCATTTCATAAATAATTTATGAATATTAATGAAAAAGTTCTAGTTTCACTTATGACAAGACATTTTTTCTATATTATAAATAAAATACGTCTTCATCAATATTAAGGAATTATTGACTTTTAAAAAGCTCCTATATCTTTTGTTATTTCAAGACTACCAAGATATTTACTCTAGAAACTAAACCAAAAATACTTAAATACAACATGTTTTATTCCAGTGTCATTAAGATGTTTTCCAGAGAGACATTTCCACTTTCAAACTGCAGCTCAGGTCGGATTTTCCTCCAAATCCAGATTGAGTGAAACCACATACATGAGGAACGTGAGAAACCAATCCTGTTAGCCTGCAGGTCGGGAGGAAAATAATCCTTTTAAGCATCAGAATCCCATCTGAGAGGATGAGCTTGGAGTGAAAGGTATGGCTGCATCTGCAAACAGGCTCGTGAAACATCACTGAGGTGGAAACTCAAAACTGAGCCAAATTAAAAACACAGAACCTTGATGGATGCTTTGACTTTCAATTACTATTCTCCACTACGCTGCAACTATAAATATTCTCAAGTAAATAAAAAATATTCCCAAAAATGTGAGTTTTCACTTATCAACAACTAGGACAAAAATAAATAAATCCCAGTTTGGGATTTTACTTTGAAAAGATTTCAGAAGAACTGTCATGATATGTGGTGTAGATGTTGAGGATAGATGCAGAGGAGCCGGCTTGAAGTGAGAGAAATGATGAATTAATGATGAAAAAACACAATAATTTCTTGAATTGTAGTAATTTTTAGTCCTCCCTCAAGTGTTTGCAAATATCAAAGTGCTTGACGGCTTCTCACCCATGCCACCATTTTGTTTCCTCAAGCTTCTAAAGTTTGGCATGCAGCCTTTTTTACAGCAAAATGAAACCCATCTCAGGCTACAAACCTCTAACCTGCTTTACTGCAGTAGGTGTCCACAGTGTGGCCCCGGGGCCAACTGCAGCCCTCTGATCTTTGGGTATAAAGCGTGTTTAAAATCTAAAATTTTAAAATGGCAACTGTATGATTTGGATTCGTTTTCTACAAAAATTTTCTTTAAAATATTGTCCGTTTGGAAGATGAAATATGTTAAATGTGACCCTTGACATTTAAAAATTTGATATTTTGACCCTAATGGAAAACGTTGATATCTGTCATGTTGGTGTTTTTTTTTTCCACAGTAAATGAACCAACTTAAATTGACTGTCACTTCCTATCTTTTTAAAATATGAGCTTCTCGCCCCAGACAGATGGCGTCGTCGTCTCTCTGTGGTTGACATCTTTAGCTCAGGAGGAGGCTGGAGATGAAGCGGGAAGCTCAGCAGGACCGGCGCACATCAAACCTTTCCACCGCTGGCAGCAGACAAAGCTTTCTCCAGGTGTTTGTTATCCGCTCTGTCTTTACTGGTCTCTGCTCTTTGTTGCTCAGTTTCAGATCAATAAGTCTGCCAGAGAAATGCTGTTTCATTTACTGAAGACTGAAGGAAAAGCAAAGAGGACGAAATCCTAGAAAAATAAATATTTTCTTAGCGTCTGATGGTTTTCAGTGATGAATCCACCATCTTTTTGGTTTTTGGAAGAAAATAAAATCCTCTTCAAAATCTCTAAATATTTGTCATATTGTGAAAATAATTTTGAAACATAATTAGTTTAAAAAAAGAGAAAAAAAGTCAAACATCTTTTTGATTTCCAGTAAAAAACAAAAAATCTCACCAAGTATCTTTGGTGAAACCAGCTGACCAAACGTGCTGGTGTTCTGCTTGGGTTGCTAGGTAACAGGCTAAGCTTCACTGGGGTTGCTAGGTAACAAGCAGTGCCTGCAGTTTTGTGATGTTACCTTTGGAGGTTTTTGAAAAGACTAATTTCCCAGACAACAAAAACATGAACTTACTGTCAAAAAGTGTTTATTTATTTAAAACGGTTGGGATGTTTTTAGAAACAGTTGAGATGCAAAGAATTAGCAAAATGGGAATTTTGCATAATTTGATCCTTTAATACACTGCTGTAAAAACCTCTTTCAAGTTTTGGATCAACAATAAGTGTTGGGCGACTTTATCTGCTTGGTTTTGGGTCTGATTTTATCCTCTCCTTTGCTCAACCCAGAGGAATCAAACTGGATTTTAAGTCTTAGTTTGTGTCTGATGAACTGCTGCTTTGCTCTTCCGGCCAAATGTTCTGACTCAGCGCTGATCCATTTTTAGGTTTTCTGGCTGATTTTTATTAAAAATGTCCGAGGATCATACAGACTCTGGCGGTGTTCCCAGGACCTTAGAGGAGAAGCATCCTAGATCCTCCGACGCTGCAAAAATCCATATTTCTCTGTTAATAAAAACTTTCTCTGTTTCCTGCGTGCAGCCTCCGTTTCATCAGAGAGAAACAATCTGGCATCCTGCCTCCCAGGACGCCTGCAGCAGACAGGTTTAATATGAGCACAGACACATTAACGCTGCTCTCGCTTCGGGTTTTGTGCCCCAGTTAACACACACATGTCACTTTATATAACCTGGCCAAAAGTGATTTCTAGGAGATTCTTTTCACAGGAAATGTCTGCCTTCGTTCATCTCGACTGCTTTGCTTCGTCTTGAGGCGTTTCTTCACGTTCTCGACGTTCAACCTGGCAGCCGCTGTGACGTCAAACCTCTGAAAAGTTTTTCTGCCAGATTAGGAAGTTTGTCCACCTGCTGAGCAGGAACTGGTTACATTTACTTCAGTAACATCTTCGAAAAATATATTTATTTTTTAGGAGTGTATCTACTATGATGTACTTTTTACTCTTACTTGAGTAAAATTTTGGGATTTTCTACCCACTGAATGAAAAACAAACATGTTTTAACCAAAAAGTCATCATGCAGACACACACCTGCAGTTTCTGTTAAAGTTTCATCAGTTTTTTATTGTAAGAAACTGATTTGAAAAAAATTTTTTTGATTGATTTTGTTGGGGTTTTGTTTGTTACTTATACAAATTGTCATTTTGTTCCTTAAAATACCAAAATTTCCACTTAAATTAGAATTTTGTTCCGCCTGATGATGTAATTTTACTCAGTACTTGAGTAGACTTTTTACCAAATACTTTTTTAGTAATTTCTTGGATGGCTACTTTTTACTTTTACTTGAGTAAATCTTTAGTTCCTCCGGTTGGTTTTGCGGTTCTTCTCCTCCTCCGTCTGACTGCAGGTTCATGTTTTCTCCTGTGGGTTCAGGAGTTCAACTCGTCTGCCCTCTGGGGAGAAACACATCAGACCAACCCTCTGTGTGTGTGCGCGTGTGTGTGTGTGTGTGTGTGTGTGTGTCAGTCGGCTATAATCTCATGGACTTCCAGGTGGAAAGCAGCCAAACTGGCGCACACAGACTCAGTTCACACATTTAATCTTCCTCTCCAGGCGAGTGCTGCCTCTCCGGCTCGCAGATCGCTCTCTAATTGCCTTGTAATCACATTACTTATTTCCTCGCACATTCTTAAAAGAGACGGTTATCAGTGTTCTGCATAAAATCACGCTGCGGAGTTTATTATGTCACATGATTTAACAATAAATCATCCTCCGTGTATTAAAATGCAGATGAGGCGGCTGCCTCTTCGGCTCTGAAGGGTGTAAAATGAGTGTCATCATCATCATCATCCTGATGATGATGCATGAAAGAGATACAGTAATCACTGCTGGTTGGGTAAAACTGGAGGGCGGGAGGGAAGTGGAAGTTGTTGAAGACATCAGAAGGAGGAAATCCACAGTGAATGAGAGACATGGAGCGTTTTCTTCTCCCGGTTGGTTGAATCCCAGTCCGGCTCTTCGTGGACCATCTGCCTCACTCTTCTTCATGTGTCCAGGCGAGCTTTGTTCTGACTCAGACGCCTCCCTGATGCTTCTGTCTTCACTTTGCAGCATCAAAATCCTCTCAAGTTGTGCCTGAAAGCCCAACTGACAAATTTCCCTGTTTTTATCTGAGAGAAACATCCACCGCCGTCTGTGAAGATTTACAGATTTAACTCCTCAGCTCCTGATTTTCTTCATCCGTTGGTCAATTACCATTTTAAGAATGCTAAATTAATATAAGCACTTCAGAAACACACAATATTGCAAGGTATTTTAATCTAGTTTCTAATGCAAATATCTTATTACATTTGAAATAACTTACAAGTAACTTTTCAGCAAACAAATATGAGCTTGTTTTAAGTAAATAATTCCTTAATATTGATTTTAAAAAGCACTAGATCCACTGGCAAATTATTTTGCTTATGGAAAAAATGTCTGGGTTTATTAATAAGAATCTGCCAGTGGAATATGTACTTTTTAAAAAATCACAATAAGGGAATTATTGACTTGAAACGAACTCTTATTTTGTTCTGGAAAGTTTCTTGTAAGTTTGTTTTCTCTTATTTCAAATGTACTGAGAAATTTTCACTAGACACTAGACTGAAAATATTTAATATATTGACATATTTTGTGTTTTTAGAGTATAGGTTTCAATTTCTGGGCTTGTTTTAGAAAGAAAAAGCTAAACATTGATGTATTTTTGCGTTTTCAGCTTCAATAACTGCAAAAAAATCAAAATATTACCAAATATTTTTGGGTTAGTTTTAAATATGTTAGTACACTTAAAATAAGACAAACTTACAAGTAACTTTTCAACAAGACACAGGAGTTTGATTTAAGTAAATAATTCCTTAAAATTGATTAAAAAGTATTACTTCCTGGCAGATTATTTCACTTATAACAGTTTTATAATAGTTTTTGCTAACAGCTTTTCAACAAATATGTTTTTAATCAAACATAAAAGAAGTTAAAAGCAAAAACTCTCAGTGTTTGAGTTTCTGATTTGATTCTGGAGGAAAACCTGAGTGGAAAAGAAAAGTGTTCATGTATTCATAAAACATCATTAAATATCTCTCACTGCCAGCTCAGCTCTCGCTTTATTCCTGCAACATTTTCTCAGCAGAACTTTTTCTTTCTGTTGAAAGCAGAAATGTTTGTCCCTCGCCGCTCACAGCCGCGTTAATCAACATTCCTGGAACTGACGGCAAGCATTCAGCCGGCAGCAGCACAAGCTCACAAATCCTGATAAACCAAAAGACCTTGACTGGAGATGCTTTTAATTCTCAATAAAAGACAGAAACCTGAAGAAGTACGTTTTCTTTTTTCTTATTCTGACGTTGTGAGGTGAAGTGTTTATAAAACGTCTGAAGTGTTTTGATCATTGAGTCACTGCTGCAGCGTCTTATCTGAACAGAACTGAACCGTCCCAATCAGCGCAGCCTGTAGTATCCACCAAATGAGTTCATCTAGCATCAAAACATACAGAGTCCAGTTCAGATTAATACTTAAACTCTTTAAAAAGTTTTCCATCAAAAGCAGGGGTGTCCAACATGTGGCTCAGGGGCCATTTGTGGCACATGAAATGATTGTGTGTGGCCCCTGACAGGAGTTCAAGAAAAGTCCTAAATTGGACACATTTTGTAATTGATTTGATTCGAGTTTCCTTCTCAGACAGAAAATGTAATTCTGCGTTCAGCTTCAGGTGCTGGGTGCATTTTTGACGCGCGGTGGGAGGAGAATCTTGACTTTTGTTTTCTAAATAAATCCAAGAGAGCATCTTGGTTTTATGTACTGAAAGCAGGAGAATATTGCCATTGGGAAATACATTTATTCATTCATTTATTTTTTTTAATTTAAAAGTACTTGTTCCATTGGCAGACCTTTTCACATTTTTCACATCAGTGAAATAATCTACTTTTTAACCAACATTAAGAAATTATTTACTTAAAACAAGACACTGCATCTTGCTGAAAATTTACTTGTAAGTTAGTTTTGTCTCATTGAAATTACTTTCACTTTTATTATTTGCATTATGTATTTAAATACCAATAAAATAGTTTTTATTGCTGTTTGAGAGAATAAAACGTCTGACACAGTTTGAAATCTGAGACTGAAACTATTTTATTGTCTAATGGGATTTATATCATAAAAATATTGTTTTTTTAAGCAGTTTGTTTATTTTGGTCACCCAAGTTATTTAGGTAGTTTTACTGCATCTGAATGTTTTCTACGTTAATAAATGATTGGCCATTTATTAATGATCTAAAAAAAAGAAAAAAAGAAGAGGGCCTAAAATACAGCCTTGGTGCACTCCGCATATTAAATCAGTAGAATCTGACATGATGTTATTTTATAGTACAATTGCCAATCCATCCATTTCATTTTCACATTTTCAGACATTTTGATTTGTTGAATTGTGGCATGTTTGGCTTTCCATACATACTGCGGCCCAAATTGTGAAAATTACAAGAAACAAAGGTTTGCATATATCACTCTATATGTGCTGATTCTATATAATATTAGACCTTCACTTTCTGAGATGACTGACAAAATATATTACACTTTTGCACAACATATTTTTTCTAAAATATATTGCATAATAAATTTCCAGCTACATTTTCTTTTAGATGTGTTAGTAATTATCCTTAATAAAATGCACATGTGGTGTGGCTTCATCTGCCTCCTCTTTTCATTTTCTGATAAAAAGAAACTGGCTGTGCCGAGAGAAGCAGAGAAGAAGACGAGCTTTTAAGTTCAGATCCACCGAGAAATTAAGACACGACAAAAAGTAGAGTAACAAGAAGCTGGTGAAACAGAGGAAGAAAAGGCTGAGGTGATAAAATCACAAAATTACAAGCAGAGATTACAAATATAAGTGCAGTTTATGGAGCTTCATTATCCACTGAGCACGTCTGCGTCAATATATTAGCAGCCTGAGAGGCAGTAAGTGGTCCCAAATTATCCAGTTTTATTATTAGTTCAAGAAATAAACGATCTTCTCCATCGTTCAGAGAGCAGCTGTAGAGAAACTGAGGATTTAAGGAAATTGTTGCTCTCATTTCAGAGACTTTTTCAGCTTTGGCTTTGGGCAGACAGGAGATTTCTGCTCGATTTATTCCAACCTGCTGCTGGAGGTTTGTCTTCTGAAAAGATCTGGAAACATTTTGACTTCTGGTGAAGTCTGGATCAGTTGAGAGCAGAAATCAGACCTAAGTCTGACCTCTTCTTATCGAAAACAGAATAAAACCTTCAGACACAAGTAAAAAGGTTCAAAAACCCGTGAATAATGTAAGAGGGGATGTTGAAGTTCCACTGCGATTAGAATATTTCAGCTCTGGGCAACAAAAACAGCAAAAAAAAAAACACAAAATATTTTGGTTTTTAGTGTAAAAATCTTAGTATTCTTTAAATAAGAAAAGTAACTTTTCAGCCAGAGCTTGTTTTAATAAGTCAATAATCATTTAATGTTGATTAAAAAGTTATAGTTCCACTGGTGGATTATTTAACATTTTCCCATAAAATGAAATGATCCGTCAATGGAGCTAAAATATTTAGAGTTATTTACAAGTTAGTTTTTCTTATTTCAAGTTTACTAAGATATTTGCACCAGAAACTAGAACAAAATACTTGGTAACACTGTGTTTTTGCAGTGAATGACAGTACCTGTGTTTCCATTTACCTTAAAATTCTGCAAACTGGAATTATGAAAATCAATTTGCTTAATGGAAACATGGCAATTTCATAAAATGTGGGATTTTTTTAAGCTTTTGAGCTACAATGTGAGATAGTTTATCAAAATATTCACAAAACTGCAATGGAAACCTTTTTTTTTCCATCAGCAGTCATGTGATCAGGATGTTTCTACTGTTGGAAACGACAAAGAAGACGACAGGAAGTGGTTGTAGGATGATGTCTTCAATGACTTATTCATGTGTGATTTTAATTGCGTTTTTAGTTTAATTGAAATGCAGCTATTTCAATTTTTTTTTTTTTTTTTGCCATTAGCAGAATATTGACAAAGTTTTGAATACATTTTTAATAGAAACGCAGCTCCAGGTCTACATTATCAACTCAGATCTATTGGAACACAGATTTAACACATATATTCACACAAACATTTCTCTTTCAGGAACTTTAATCATTATTTATCCTCAGAAATAACATGTTAAAATAGTGTCTTAATCTTATTCTTTTAAAGGAATTTGTGCTGCTAAAGGGAAAGACTAATTACACCAAAGCAGAAAACTAATTCTTTCATGTTTTGCTCATTAAAGGTGTTGCATTTATCTCTCCTGATATTTTCTTTGCACTTCCTTCTGTGACTTTTTGATGTTACCATGGATATTCTGCAGAAAGTGAGTTTGCGTCCCTCTGTTTCTCTTAGCGAAGAACCTATAAATACGGTATGCAAACAGACGTAAAAGCTCTGAAAGAATCTCATTATCTTTCTTTCTTCTTTCGGTGTGACGCAGGCGAAGCGATGAAGCCACGGAAAACACGTTTTCTTGTTTAAGATCAGGGTCAGAGTGAAATGACATCATTAATGAACAACCCTGACATGTGAGCCGCCGTGTTTCTGTCTCCATGACATTAAGACGGAGCGGAAACACAAAGCAGGCTGTGCAGTAAACATATTTCTGTGAAGTGTCCTCATGTTCCCGTCCTTGGATGTCATAATGTGGCGCTCCATGAACTCGCTGCTCTGTTCTCTTCATTGTGGAGGCGAGTTGTTTGTTTGCAGTTCAGTTTATTTCTGTAGCTCTTTATTTGCGGTTGATCACAAGATGGAGGTGGCTTCCTGCTGTTCTTTCATGCTGATCACCAGGTTGTGCATCATCCAGATTCCTGTGAGGTTGGGCTGCATCTTACGGTTTTCACACCTGATGGTCCGAGAGACTCGGTTTGGTTGGGGACCAAAACTGAAACATTTGTTACATTTTCAGCTGCTGTGGTTCTCTTTCTCACTGCACTGAGTCAAACAAACCAAAGCCTCTGAAAAACAAGTTCCCCTCCTCGCCTCTGGGGGCGTTGCGTCAAGAACAACTGAAGGAAATAATCACAAAAACCTCTGAAGGAGAAACTGAGCACAACTTCCTTTTTCACAAAATTTTAGCAAAAATTAAGTGGAGTCAGACTTTAGTGGCTGTAGGATTTCTCTTTTAACTTTGGTAAAAAAAACACGAGACATTTCTCCAACTAGTGGTAAGTTTGTTCTAGTTCTATTTACCCAGAATGCCCTGTGCTGTAGCCCACTTCCTGCTCCAGCCCGCTTGGTGTTCACGTGTGGATTTGAACCACACCAGAGTTCAGTTCAACCGAACCGAGACCAATGCAGACTAGAGTTAACCGTTTCTGCCTGCATCAGATTCTCAGCAACTGATAATTTAGCTTCAGATTCTCTCTTTGTATTGGAGTTTCTCAACTGCACCATGAATTTACTTGATTCTGCTTTGATTTGCACTGAAATAATAATAATTTGCAGCTTATTTGGAAAACATTACACACAGATTTGTTTTGTTTTATATGGTTTATCATCAAAATACATCATTAAAGTATTTTGTAAACTTCATCCAAATTCTCTTCTCGATTTTAACAAAAATTATTCAAAAGAAAATCCACAAAAACGCCTTAAAGGTCATAAGTTTGATGATACATCCCTCCTAAACAAAAAGAAAGAATCGCAATAAAATTATTAAACATTTTTACCGAGGTAAAAAAAAAAAAAAACGTCCAATGGTGCTTTTAACTTGATTTTGTTTCCACAGTGCAAAATGTTTGGACACCACTGGCTTAACGGGACATAAAAGGAAAGAGAAAAAAG
Organism: Poecilia latipinna; assembly: GCF_001443285.1. Lineage (NCBI taxonomy): Eukaryota > Metazoa > Chordata > Actinopteri > Cyprinodontiformes > Poeciliidae > Poecilia > Poecilia latipinna. The sequence goes on along the minus strand of NW_015114087.1, from coordinate 148,807 downwards.
AAAATAGCAAAACATGAAAGAAAAAGAAAATCCAGATATTAAAAGAACCAAATGTCTGAGTTTATTAGTCATATTCTTTGGTGAAAAGCTGCTGGAACCAAACATGTTTTCAGTGCTGATTAAAGGCGCCAGCAGTCTCTGAAGACGGTTCACACTGGACAGGGACAGCAGAACTACCCTGAGTTAATTAGGTTTTGTTACAGAACAATCTGCATTAAGACCAGCAGAGGCTGAGAAAAAAAGCATCACAGTAGTCGAGTCTAGAAAAAATATTGGTTTTCCTTTTAAAAATGAACTGAGTCGCTTAATCCTCAGCAAATGTTTCCAACTGGAAAAAATAAATAACCATTAAATAATTATAGAAGAGGATTAGTCCCACTGAAAAAAAAGAAGATAATTTTGACTTTTCTCAGAATTCTGAATTTTTCTCAAAATTCTGATTTTTATCTAGGAATTTTGACATTAATCTTCTGTGATCAAAAGTCATCTTTTTATTTTTACTGGTGGCCCTAACCCTCTTCCGTATGCTAATCCGGTAAACGATTTTTAACTCAAAAAGTTCACAAAAGTTTTTCAGTAAAGTCAACAGGGGAAAACGTTTAGATGCCGTTATTAGCTGGTGGGAAGTTGGGTGTAGGAGGACCTGAATGCAGAAAAGGCTCCAGAGGCAGGAAGTGAGGAAAATGTATGCAAAACAAAAGCAAAGCTGCTGCAAGGCAGAGTGTCTAAAAGCATAAGCTGCAAACAGACAGGCTGAGAATAAGTAGGCGGATTAAAGATGTTAACTTAACGGAAAATATTAGAAGAGAAAAGAGAGAAAATAAGGAAAAGCAAATCTTTGTGTGAACAAACATTTCTTTTTTCAGTGCGTTAATATGCAATGCAGTGAGAGATCCAACCATCAACATGAAGTCAGGATAACGCAGCCGACCCGTTCCGTTCTCCTGCTAACAGAAAATAGTCCAACAAAGTGCAGAAAGCAGCTAAAAGCGTCCATACATTTCCTGATGCACAGCAGAGACGTGACTCTGCACAGCATGGGAGGTTTAAACAGCCAGGTAAATTAAACGCTTTATGGCAGCAGAAATGTGACAAAAATCAGTAACTTTATGATAATAATGAGTATTATTGTCACATATGATCATCAAAAGGCTTACTGTAATCTATTAAGTTAAACCTGAAAAACCATCAGATATTCATGACTTTTTCTCTAAATAAAGAATTAATTTAACCTTTTTGGGTTCACAGAAAAATCTAAATGGATGGATGGATGGATGGATGGACAGATCTATATTAATCTCATTATTAACCTAAACATTTTCGCCTTCAGCCTTCTTTTCAAACTTCGGTTACATTTCATTTGATTCTAATTCGGCCTGTTGGTCAATAATTCAGGTCAGCACTGTTGGTAAAAGTCCTGGGTTTCCTAATTTACTCTCCTTCTGCTCCCTTTCTCCTTTATTACCTTTCTCTCTCTGCTTCCTGCTCCACTTGATGTATTGTTTCTAACCGCCGTCTCTCGGTGGAGGAAGATGGACGCAGTCAACAGGATTTAGTTAGTGTGAATTATTAATGGTGGCGGACCAGGATGAAGGATGTTTAACGTCCTCAGCACCTACGTTCGCCTGAAGGCCACCTCGCATAGCATCTGTTAAAGTCAGCCGGCGCTGACAGGAAGGAGAGAAAACCAAGAACTGCAACACAGTCTGGACTTTATTGGCTTCTGGAGAGTTAAGATAGATTGAAACATTTTCCGGGATATAAGGCTGTTTTCACATCTGATAGTCTGGTAGATTCGGTTCCATTGGGGAGCAAAGCGGCAACATCTGTTACATTTTCAGCTGCTGTCATTCTCTTTCACACTGCATTGTATCAAAAAATCCAAAATAATTGAAAAACCTGTTCCCCTCCTCGCCTGTGGGGGTGCTGCACAGAGAACAACTAACGGGACAGAAACCTCAGAAGAAGACAGGGAGCGCAGCTTCCTTCGTCACAAAACGTAAACAAAAATGGAGGAGGGTCAGTGTCAATATAAGTAGACTGTTTCCGCCAAAAACTTTGAAAATTTTGATATTAATCTCAGAAATATTCTAAAAAAAAAAACAAAAAAATTTGGAGTTTTCAAAAGTCGAAAATTTTTGACATATAGAGTTGTAACACAAATATTCCAGATTTAGCCAAAGAGGCTAATTTACATCAACAGTCCCTCAGCAGGTCGATGGAACTAAAGTAAAAGTAGCATAAGTGTTATAATAAAAATAAAATGTTATTTATTTATATGTATATTGATACCTCCACATATACTATGCATACAAGTACACTTTACATTTCATGATCACTCATTACATCATCCTCATATCAATATTTTAATCATATATTCTAAATAATTTATAACCTATATAATATCATGTTTACTTTCCAAATATGCATAAAATTATGCTTCATAATTATATTTAGAGACGGGTGAATCCCTTCTCACGTAATGATTTCTTCTTCGTATCTTTTCCCTCTCAGGTTCGCTGAAACCCCAGAATTGATCAGAAACTCTCGTGTGTGAAGGAAAAACTCCCAGAATGCAGCGAGGTGCTGAGTCACGGTCTGTTGTTTCTAAATCTGGATCGGTTCGGCCGTTTCGCCGTTTTAGTGTTTTTATTTCAATGAAAAGCCCAGAAACCCTGCAGCTGCTGCTGCCTGCCGATCGAGCCATTCAGCGTGACAATGCGGTGTGGTGCGTTCACTGACATTTGGGTTTTATGAGTTTCAGAGTGAACATGTCAGTCAGACCGGCAGACCCAGGGGGAGACTCAGCCTTTCGGCTCAGAATAAATATTTGAATAATATTTCTTCAATATTAAGTAATTAATATGACCTAAAATAAACTTTTATATCTTGTTGAAAACTTACTTTTAAGTTAATTTTGTTTCATTTAAATTCGACAGACATTTACACTAAAATGTAGACAAAAGTACTCAGTAATACTTTGTGTTTTGCAGTGTAAAAAAAGTGATCTACTTTCCTTACTATGGGGATATAATTTCCACATTTTTGTGAGGAAGTTGCCCTAGTGTCTGTAGCGCAGTGCATTGTGGGTACATAAAACCAAAACAATCGCTAGAGTCTAGCATTAGCGGGAGAAATGGCTTGCGGTCGTTTACCAAAAACAAGAGAGAAATTTTACAACCACTGAAATCTGTTGCTACTGCATTTTTGTTAACATTTTGTGTGCTTGGGGTTTTCTTCACAGGTTTTGTAATCGTTTATTTTCGTTTTAGGGTTAGAAAAATAACCCCCGTAACTTCCACGTCCTGAAAATACATCCATTGTTTTCTCCTTGTCTGGGTCGGGTAACTTTGACAGAGTCCAAGTCTCACCAGAAAACAGTGAGAGACTCAGCTAAAGAAAAGTAAAGTAAATAAATAGCAACACTAAGCTAATTACTGCAAAAATGTGACCAGTTATGCTGAAATTAATGGGAACCTGTTCCTTTTGTGTCTTCTTTCAATTATTATTCATGATGTCAGAAATGAAATTGAGCGAAGGTAGACCATCTGGGGTTGTGTGCACGTGTCACACCATCCAGGATAATTTCCTGAAGATGCTTCTTCCTATTTAGATTGGCTGGATGTGGGCATTAATTATTATACCATCTGTTATATTTAAACTCTGAAAATCTGCTGCACCTACATGTTTATAGTCAGATACACTGAGAAACCTTTCTCCTTCTCATTATTAGACCTTTTCTACATTCGTGGAAGATGGTTCTGCTTACGTTCGCTGGAATATTAAAGTTTTACAAATGGTTTTGTAAGCCTTTCCAGATTGATAGATGTCATTGAGGGTTCATTCACAGCAGCCATGTTTATTCTGCTTTAATTAAATTCTGCTGTTTTTGTTTAGAAAGTTTCGTTTGTTTGGGGAAGCATGAATGTTTAATTGAACTCTGACATGGACCAAAAAAGTGAACTCAGGTTCCAATACAAATCATGGTCTCAGTTTGGTTGAAGTGAACTCTGGTGCCGTTTGAATGCATATGTGAACGGCAAGCGGCCCGTATACCGCTCCAAAAACAGGAAGTAGACTACAGCACAGGGCATTCTGGGAAAATACAACCAATACAAACAAACTAAATGGAGAAATGGCAAAGAGAAATCCTACACCCTCTTAAATCTGACGCTGCTCTGTTTTTGTGAACGTTTTGTGTGTTCAGTGTGTTCTTCAGAGGTCTTCATGTCATTTCCCTCCGTGGTTCTTGGTGCAGTGCCCCCACAGGCGAGGAGGGGAACTGGTTTTTCACTTAGCTCGGTTCACAGTGCAAGAAGAAAGAGAACATCAGCAGCTGAAAATGTAAGAAATGTTGCAGTTTTGGTCCAAATTCTAACCAAGTCTACCGCACTATCAGGTGTGAAAATACACTTAGTGTTTTTCTTTTAATCTACTTCATGTTGACAGTCAGGTTTGGTTTAAATATTTTGATTCAGATCTGGCAGTTACCAGGACTGGGTGAAGTTAATGAATTTTAACCATAAAATCTGGGTAATTCAACTTAACTCATAGTTTTTAAATGGAGAAAGTATATTTTTCTCACTCAGTTTTATTAAAATTGAAGATATGAAACATTTAAAAATGCACAAAAACAAAAGCCTAAATATCTGATTTTCCATTCAGGACTGGTTTGATTTATCTTTTGTTTGTCATGAACAAACAATCTAGTATCTCTCGAAAACAAATGTTCAAATATTTCTTGAATTTATAAAAGGCAAAGGAACCCTGAATGTTTCTATCACTGTTATGAAAGATGTAAAACATGCAAATACAATGACACTATGCAGCAGAATGAATTATTTATCATTTTCTGTATCTTAACCTCCTTCAGGGATATGAAGAGCCTGACAGAGGGGTTTACATCAACCTTAAAGATTTCCTTGTTACTTATTCAAATATTTGCAGAACTAAACCATTAGAATGTAGACACGTTTGATTTTGCCACTTTTCTCACCTCAGCATACATTCAGCGGTTAGCCTCAGCACACCAACAGGGCAGATTATTTAAATAGAAGCTGAATGCAATCGCCCACACATGAGATCTGCAGGAGAACGGTAGATGAAAGGTTGCTGACAGGTGGTTGTGCACTCTGAGAGATTGAATTTGGTTCAAGAGGTGATTCAATCTAACTGAGAGCTGGCAAAGAAGAAACAATCTAAACAATTTAATTCATCAGCATAGTTTTTCTATGCAAGGTTCTCTGTACCAGAAGATTGTTTTTCTTTTTGAAAATGGGTCAGTTAGAGAATGAGCTTCTATTTGAAAGACTCAGGTACAACTTTAGCAGGTAGCATAAGAGAAGCTGAAAAGTTTGTGGTTATTAATCAGGAGTGTAACACAACGCTGCTGCTGCTGCTGCTGCACATTGAATCAGAATGAATTTCTGATCCTTCCTGGTGTTGTGTACACATATTTATTTGTATCTACTCACTGATTCATGACTCCGGGATGAACATATTTACCTGCTGCTGCCTGGAGGCCATTAACATTCAGACTTTTCCAGCAGCCAGATGGTTCGTTTAATGATTCGGTTTTGACTTCACGGAGCCGAGGAGCAAAAGAACTCAAAAACAAAATAAGCTGCTGTAATCTCCAACCAGCAGGAGACGTTTAAAAGCAAAAAACTGACCCAAAGGAGGAGCTCAGGTACAAAACACTAAGTTTCAAACCTGTTCATTTCCAATCATCTGTGGGATGTTTCATTCGATCAACCGGCGTTTTAAGGAAAAGTTCAATGATCGACTACAAAAAAATTACAATATTTAAACCATTTATCTCTTGTAATTTTGATGAAACCATTTATTTTTTTCAATTCTAATTTTGAGACACTTAGACTTGTCTTGACTGACAACAGCTCCACTGGCGTTTCAGTATTCAACATAAAAAAAACAGGCAAACATTTCCCACACAAAGAACAGAACATATTTGTTACAGTTTATTACAGAATAAAATTTTCAAGCTTGATGTTATTTTACCATTATTAATAAGCGATGGTCTCAACACAGCGGTGGTAGATTAGATTTAAACTCCTGCTCTACTGATGATCAGTCAGAGAGTTACATAGAGTTGCACTGCCTTTTAAAAGAATAAAAAAATAAGACGATGTACATCAAACATTGAATTCCACAGCACATCTATATCTTAAGGTTGTCAAAGTCAAGCTAGCATAACTGACCTACTATTTTTTAATTTTTAAACTTTTTACTCACCTTTCTCTAGACAATTACTAGTAAAGCATTTCGTCTCTTTTTTGCTTTCATATAACGCATACATTTAAGATTCAGCGTGTTATGTTGACAACTTGTCAGCTAAAACCAATTGTCTGAGCATTTTTTGCGTGTGGGAACTTGCGCACATGATGTCAACGTGGTTCAAGTTAATCAGTATTGTTTTTACCGATATGAAAGAAGGAAAGGATGAAAAACTGAGGAATAAAATTGTTAAAGAGCAAATTGACCCAGATTCTTTGTTTTTTTACGTTTCTTCTGAGCTCTTTGAGTGGAGACCTCCAGGAGACCAAAGCAGTTTGAGGGTTAGCTCTTCCAAATTCAAAGCAATCATCCCCAACCAACAATAAGGGTCAACAGGAACCTCTGAATCTGGAGTAATCTGCAGTCAGATAGCTTGTAAGCTAAAGAGGCCATCGCTGGTTGACGAAATTATCAATGTTCCAAACCAAAGAGTGAGCTTGTGTGGACAATCAGCTGAAATGAGCTTTCTGTTGACTTACTCTGGGGATAAAATGAGGAGCATGGTTAAATCTCAGAGCAAAGTTGCTGCTTCTCCAGCTTCAGAGGTGACCAGCTCAAGGGATTTGGGCATCTGGTAAGCAATGCTCCAGGAAGAAATCCCTTATGGCTGGCTTAAAAATAAATCTTTGGAGTCCCGCCACAGGGACGAGAAAGGTCAAACGATCTCTGCTTGGATAATCGGTAGAAGACGGATGGATAAAACAATAACACCATAAGCAAATATTCATCTACTAATGTGTTTTTCCTTTGGCTTAAAGCAAACATCTAAATACAACAGAGCAAAAATATGTTGGGGGGAGGAGTGCCCTTGTTTTTACGGAGCAGTTGATGCTTTTGTCCACATAGCAAGGACTCTAGAAGGTTCTCAACTGGGAGGGAGTCCGTAGATCTCAGAAGAGAAGTACAAACTTCAATGCTTTTGTATTGTTACCATGGAAACCTGGCATGTCCCACACAGTTCTCAAGTGACGACACGCTTCTGGGAGCTTTGTAACTGGCAGCCATCTTGATAGGTATCTNTAGCNAACTGTCATGGCAGTTGCTATGGAGTTGTGTGGTGTTCTTTGTGTTCATTAAGTAGTGAACTGTGTCATAGTAGGAGATTGGAGGCAGATTGTCCACATCGTCTCACATGTTTCCATTCTCTGTCTCATGCAGGTCGATCCAGGCAGCAACGATTTTGTCGGTATACGATTCTTGCACAATGTTCAAGAGTGTCAATGTTCTTTCTTTCTTTATGATGGTCTTGAAGCCATGGATCATCTATGTTTTGCCTACCAAGATGGCGGTTCAGTGGTGCGGATCACTTTTGGTTCAGACTTGTGGGAACTATTAGCTTCTGTTTGGTTTCAATCCCAGATCCAAATCCTCCAGAGGTAACTGAACTACAAGACAATAGTCACTACAGTGAACTCTGAACTCGGTTAAATTATTGTTTTCTCGTGAAAACTGGTTTTCCTTCTTGTCAAGTAGTTTTGTTCTTCGTCCTTTGGATTTTGACAGCTGTTTCCCTCTTTGATTTTCCGTTCTTTGGACTGCAGCATTGCAATGTAATGTCAGAGAAAACCTTAGGCGTATCTTCTGGGAAGAAAATATTCCTCCATTTTCTTCCCCAAATATATGCTGTTCCAGCATTGAATACAAAATAGGAAAACAACAAACAGCTTAAGAAATATACATATAATTTCAGCCCCTGACGTTCGCTTGTCCTTAAAGGCTGTTTCCACGGCGACCGAGATCATCTCACTTTATGGCAGCCAGTGCATTAATCTGAAGCTGGAAGACCAAAGCACCAGCACTTGCATTAAATAAGAGTTTAAACGGCAAGACGAGTTTTGATCCAGTAAGAGGGATTTTTTTTTTGACATGAAATCAATAAAATGCAGAAGGAGACACAAAGCACAGGGATCATGACAGCAAACACGTCCAAGCAGCAGAAACAGTCGATATTTAGAGCCAAAGGATCAGTGATGTTTGCATGATGTGAACGAGTTCGATGGCGGTGTGTCATCTTTAATCCCAACAGCAGAATGGTGATTTTTTAAAACAGTTGGAGATGTTTGCTAAGGTCGTCGCTCACCTTCTCGAGTTTCTCAATCCCACAAAATCTTAAAGTTTTTAGCTTCCGAGCTACAAAAGTGATGCTGTAATGCCCACTTCCAAGATTTGAAGACGTCTGGAATATCATTTTCACTGGGAAATAAAAAAGATGCTTCTAAGCTCTTTCTATGATGCAGTATTAGGGACACTGTAAAAAAAAAAAAGAGAGAGAGAGAGAGAGAGAGTACATTTCTGCCAAAAAATAAAATAACATTTTTAAGCTAATCTCCAAAATTTTCTAGAAATTTGTGAAATTTCTGAGTTTGAAAAGTCAAAAATTTGATAGAAAAAAATCTGAAGTTTTGAGATTAATCTCAGAAATATTTTAGAAAAAGAAATACACATAAAAAATGTTTGACTTCTGGTAATAAATGAGTTTCAAAAGTTTAAACCTTTCCAAGTTCTTTTCTTGAAAATTTATGAGATTAATCTCAAAATTCCAGATTTTTTCAATGTTTCAAGCTCAGAAATTTATGATTTTGTTTTTTCATAAAATTTTGAGATTAATCTCAAACTTTGAGATTTTTCTAGAACATTTTGACTTTTAAAACTGTGTTTTTCCAGAAATCATAACCCCTCAAACACAAATGCAGCTCTCGAAAAACATTTACATCTTTAATGTGCTTCTTTATGAACTGCTCACATAAAGTGTTATTTGTATCACTAAACTGCACACAGTATCTGCATTTAGTCATATTTTTAAATTTATTGATACTATTGAGCACACAGTGGTGAAAACAGCACAAATAATTCCCATAATACAAGACATTTTTATCGCAATAATTAATTGTAATTTATTGTGACAATGATTAATCAAAAATGATTATCAAAAAAGATAATCACGATAAATGAATGTGTGAACGCACCCTTAGTTTTTATTTCACCTTTATTTATACATCATAAATCTCATTTATTAATTTTAATTTTTAAGAGAGACCTGGTCAGATTTGTGTTTTAGTTGAATTGTGCAGCAGGTTAAGTGGAAAAAGTTCTGAAATTATTGGTCAACCAAAATGTTATTTTTTTCATATAAAAAAAGAAATAAACGTTTTCCCTCATTAGTGGTTTGCCTGACAGGTTTGTGCCTCAGCAATGACAGATGCAAAAATAGGAAATAAATATGACCCCTTTTAATGATATAAACACTGACTGACGCGTTCCTCCACCATTATAACAGACCCAGAGCGGCTGCATCGCCGAATGCCAGAACAGGCACCATTAACGGCAGAGCTGTTGATGTTTTCCTGCATAATGGAGACGTTTTTATGCTGAAACCTGAGTTATTATTATCCCACAGGCTGCCTGGAAGACAGGAGCAACCACTCAGACTGTACTCTTACTGCCAGCAGGTAGGAGCATCAGACACGCTTAAATGTCAGATGTAAATGTGATCCAGTTTAATCAGATGGAGACACAATTGAATTTACAAGCTGTATATCGGTGTCAGGAGGAGAGAGGTGTGAGGAAGTTAAATAATATCAAACACGGCCCAGTTAAACGCAGACGAGCTCCCACCGCTCGCAGCTGCGATCAGACTGGAGTCAGGACAGATTAAGTAGCTCTGTCACTTAAACCCTGCGGAGGCTGGAAATGCCAAACTAACCATGGCATTTGAATCGCTGTCAGTCTTTTGCTCTACCTCCAACACTTTCCCCTCCTGGAGACTCGCTGTCACACGTGAAATCACTGAATGATTCAAAACTGAGCCGGTTTCACGCACAATGAGTTCAGGAAGGAGACACAGGAACCAATCAGCTATCTGACGATTACAGAGCTAACGAAGTAATTAATTAGTCTGTCTCTGCTCCGTGGCCCGTGATCAGATCTGCGGCTGGAGGACGTGAGAGCCATCAGGCGTGATGCGGGGACCGTTGCTGCTTCGCTTCCTGTTCTGCAGCTTTAGTGGGAAAATTCAAAACTTAAAGGGGCAGGATTATGTTTTCCAGGTACATAGTGGCATTTTATAGCACAATCAAGTAACGGTTAACTTCAGTCATCAAAATGATCAGTCAATTAATCAATCAATTAATCTTATTTGTGTAGCCCGATCAAAGGGCTTTACATAATAAAAATACACAAAAACATAAAAGTTGTCAACAATTGTCAAGTGGCATCATTACACATCAAGTTACAGTTTCAGTGATTATGTTTCTAAAGCAGCTGCAACGAGCTGGGTTTTTAGTCTAGATTTAGAGGAACTCAGTGTTTCAGCAGTTTTGAGGTTCTTCATGTTTGGTTCTGGTTCTGGGGATGCAGAGCAGAACCAGAACACTTGAGAGGTCTGGAAGGTTGCTACGACAACAGCAGATTTTCAGTGGATTTTACTGCTAATCTGTTCAGTGACTTGTAAACTAACAACAGAATCTTAAAGTCTGTTCTCTGAGGGAGCCAGTGGAAGTACTTTACATCTGGTCTGATGCACTCTATATATCAAATATGACTTAAAAGAAATTTTACTTCCTGATTTAATGCATTGAAATTGGGCCTCTGTCTCTTTAAAAACTCATACTTTTTCTGAAACTCCACCTTCAGGAAGTCATCTCATCATGTCTCCTCTATTAACCCTTTAACAACGTTTCTAGCAGCGTTTCACTGAGACGTAGCTCCTTTAATGAACTCAGCACATGCACCGTTCCACCAGGTGTTTGCTAATAGCTGCTGGCTAGTCTGAAGGAGCTGAGTTAGAAATTGCAGCTCTGAAGAGGCGGGGCTAGATCCACCCAGGCGTTTTGCACAACTGAATGGTTGCTATGGAGACTAAAGGATTTCTCAAACATGCATGGCAGAATCAAGGCAACACTCCAGGTCTGTCTTTGATGAGGGAATAACATCATAACATGACGTAAAGCTGAAAAAATAAACACAATATCCCCTGAATGAGTCAACACTGCAAAAAACACAAAATCTTACCAAGCATCTTTGGTTTAGCAAATATCTTAGTTCGCTTAAATCAAGACAAAACTAAGTTAGAACTAACTTCTTTGGCAAGATATAGGAGCTAATTTTAGATCAACAATTCCTTAATATTGATGAAAAAGGTCTAGTTCCACTGGCAGATTATTTCAGTTCTAACATGGAAAAATGTCGACAGGTTTATTAACTCTAATGCAGCACAGCGTGTTAAGCGATGCGACTCTGTGTGGGTGTTTTGATCGCCGTCATTTTGTTTCATTTGTAAATAATTGCCTCTGCACTCACTACCTACAAAGAGAACTTTATTTAGACTGTTGATTTATCAATCTCAGCATTAATCACATGTTTCATTAAGTAGAGCTCTGAGCTCAATGACCTGTGGGGATAAATCACCTGAAAAGACGGAGATGGCTCCTGAAACTGTCACAAATTCCTGCGTTAAATGAACAAACAGAACATTTACTTTAATCAGACACAACCTGAGCAGATGCATCACAGCCGCTCTATTATCTAATGCAGGAAGCTGTCAGTGTTTATAATTCAGCACATTTCTTGTTCTGTAGAGTAAAACACATCTGCAGGATTCCATCTGTATCAAAAACACACCTCTGGAAAAACATGCATAACTCAAACCTGACTAATTTAAAGCATAAAAATTTATTTTTAATAAACAAAATTAAATTGTTGTTGCAACAGGTGTTTACAAAAGATAGTCTGTAGAACATAACAGCATTTTGGATAAACAACGCAATTCTCTTTGAAAATCCATCTCAGTCATACTTTCTAACAGAAACATTATTCAGTTTAAAAGGTTCTCAAAAAGTTAATCTTTTACTGACTTACTTAGCATTTTGAAACTTTTTGCAGTTTTTACACAATCACCTTTTAAGTTTCATGATTTTTTTCTAATGTTTTCACACAATGTTCAGTGATGATGCCACTCACTTTATAGTCCGAGTGAAATATCCAAAAGCTTTTCTTATTCAAACTACTTCTATATCCACAGTTTCATCTCCACATTAATAGTTTGTACATCAAAAAGTAGGGATTTTGATCGTGTGTCTCTCAGTGATGTAGGACTTACAGTTTTTTGTAAATTCAGCCCAGAGTGCTGAGCGAACTCTCACTGAAAAACTCTCACTGTTTTTCAGCTCTGAACTTTTCTTGCCAAACTGGACCTGAAGCGTCTCTTTAACCCGTCATATCTCCTCCATAAAACAACATAAATCCATAAAACTTTACATGTGTGTCACCAGAAGGTTCTGAAACTCAGAGATCAAGAATCGTGTTTTTCAGACTTATAGTTTTCTGGCAGTGACTGTTTTTGTTTCTTGACTGTTTTTCTGCTGCTGCACCAGGAAACCAGGGAATAACCATGGAAACCAGAAGGAAACTGAAGCATGTAGTTTCTGACAACACTTTCAGATATTTTCCCTAAACGTTTATCATTTATTCTTCCATCTGATGTGTATTCCTTGCATGTTAACTGCATATGAATGGAAGGAGATGTTTATATAGTGATGTATTATCTCTGCTTCCTTTGGAGGGATTCTCATTTACACTGTAAAAACACTAAATCTTACCACGTACTTTTAGTCTACTACACTTGAAATAAGATAAATCTAGCTTACAAGTAACTTTTCAGCACATAAGAGCTTGTTTTAAGTCAACAAATCCTTGATATTGATGAGAATGTACTAGATATGAGTGAAATAATCTGTCAGTGCAACATTTTCTTGATATTATTTTAAATGTCTTGTTGCACTAGAAGATTAATTTATTTATAACTTGTACGTTTTCATCAATAATAAGGAATTATTGACTTAAAATAAGCTCTGATATTTTGCTGTAAAGTTTTCTCTTATTTCAATTGTACTAGAAACTAGACCCAAATTACTTGGTATAATTTCATGTTTTTACAGCGTAGCTAATGTGCATCCTCTTCCTCTTCTTGTTTTTTTTCTCCACCTTATTTCCTTACGGCTGTTTAGGTTGAATTTTACCTCCTGCTGGGTTTCTTTCCTCATCAGCATTACTTTCCTCCCCTCTGCATACAGTATTTTGAACTATTGTTACATTTTGTCGGGGCGTTTCATTATCCTGCCTGTTTATTCAGGGTTGCCCTCCTGAGTTGCTTCATTGTTGTGTTGCTTTGTTTTTCGTCATTCTTGGATCGTCTGTTTTTGTGTGTTGATTAAGTTCTGGCACTGCTCAGTCTGCAGTGTTTGGTTTGTCTCGCTGCTTGCCCTGAGAGCGTTATTAAAGTTTGCTTTTGTTTTTCTAACCTCTCCATGTGAAACTTGAACCCTGTGCTTGAGTTCTGCTGCTCTGAAATAATTACTAACACAACCAATCAGGTGCAAGGATATCACATGTGCATTATGACAGCAGGCTGCTGTAAATGAAAGGTTGAGGATGGTGTTGCTGCGATGCTCACCTTTTAAAACTTTATCTGTAATTATCATGCAGCAGCTGGAAGGACTTCAGGAGTTGTTCGTCCATCTGGACTCGACGTTCCTCCTGTGAAATCCTGTCCTGCCTCCAGCTGAATGGAGCTTCTCCCTCTTTATACCAGGCAAGACGTTCATTATGGATCTGTTCACTTTTCCACACATGAAATGGCACATCTCAGTTTGTTACATCAATAATGATTTTTTTTCAATATACTTTTGCTTTCATGTAAATTTTGATCAATTATAGAAGTAATCAATTTCAATAAAATGAAAAATAGATAATTAATTTCTATTTGTATTTATTTTATAAATTTTACATAAAATAAATGTAATCATTTATTTTTAATTTTATTTAAATCAATTATTTCAATAATCGATTAATCCCAATTTAATGTTTCCAAATATATTCCAAATAGAAAGCAAGAGCATTTTATTTTTGCAATTTCTGTTGCACAATTTCAACTATTCTTGAAAATTTTTTTAATCTGAAAACTTTCTGAAAACAATCAAATGTTAAAAAAAGAGCCTAAGTTTTAAGATAAACATGCTGAAAACAGTTTTTCTAGATCAATATGGCAGCACGTCCTTTCGGTGTTTTTTGTGTACACATTTTTTCTTGCAGTATCACAGCGCCACCGATTGGCTCGGCATATCTATTACACCATTTTCTGTGGCGCCACATCCTGTTGTGTGGACGCACATTTTTTCTTAATTGTTTACAAAAATATACCGTGGCAGTCTCCATGTGCACAGGGCCTAATTGCTGCATAGATTTGGTCCAGATTTCAGTTAATTTTCTTGTTCTGACTAAATGAAAGTTGAGGGCTAAACCTCAAAGGACTCGACTCCATGTGAGAAAGAAACTGATCTGAGAGATGAAGCTCTGCATTTCCTGGTTCATTTAAGCTCCAGCGTTGATCTCTGGTCGTGAGAGACGGGTCTATTTGCTACAAAAGGCTGATGTGAGCCTCTTCTGTTGGTGTCTAGACTCTGCCCTAGATAAGGTGAGAATCCCTTGGGAAGAGCAGAGCAGACCTCCTCTACACGCTGAAAGCTGAGTTTCGACCCAGTTCATCCAGGGAAAGAGAGAAGCAACATTGCACCAGATGTAAACTGACGTAACAGAAAACAAAATCTACTGTTCAGTAATGTCCAAAAACTAAAATCAGAGTCTAAAACTGTGGTTCACAGAGAAAATAGAACTTCTACTTCAAACATAAAATAAAGTCTAATTTTATGCTTACAATGACTAAGCAAGAATCACAAAGTACACACAAGTCAACACCAGAAAGCTGTGAGAGACTTTAAGGTGTTTTCACACCTGATAGTCCAGTAGACTCGTTCAAATGGAGACCAAATGCAACATTTATTTCATTTTCAGCTGCTGAAGTTGTTGCAATTTTGGTCACAAATCAAACTGAATCTATTGGACCATCAGGTGTGAAAACAAGCTAAGAAACTAAACACAAAGGACTGAACTGGTATGGCAAAACACTAATGCCAAAAATGAGAACAGAATTTGGCAATACATAAAGAGCATTAATGAACAACAAGGAAATGATTAAAACAAACTCAATAATGAGTCCTGAAACTTGATGGACGGATGGACGGACGGACGGACGGATGATTGTGTCTTGTTAGCATCTCTCTGGTTCATTTCTGTTTTTCAGCTGGGATGGAGACACATCTCTAAAGACCACAGCATTGATTTTATGTCTGAAATTAAGAATCCGTTTTCGACTCCTTTTCTCCTCCTTCTTCAGCAGAACTCTGGGTTTTCTCCATGGACAGAATAATAAGGGATCATTTGTCCTACAGAGAGCCGTTACCATAAAATCGTTATTCTTTGTCACTTATTAAATCCACACAGCCTCACTACAGAGGGTTTTCTGATTTATTCATGTATGTAAAGGCTTAGCAAACTTTTTGTTTTCTGTTGTTTTGTTTGTTAAGAGCTGGGATTTAAAATTTAAATATATTCATTTGAATCACCAATGAGGGCACATTAGCATAAGAAAATGTGTTGAGGTGAGGAGGGCTCTCGAACGCCGCGGCTTCTGTTCAACACGGGCTTTTAAAATGACGGACGCTGACGATGAGCTGCTGCAAAAAACGTGCAAATTGTAGGAGCAGGAGATGATTTCATTGTTCATCTAAGACATTGTTTCTCAAACTTTTCCAGGCTAAGGACCACTTAGCCTATTTCACAAACCCTGCAATAACACAACATATGTTCAACCTGAAATTAAAGTATTAGTCTCTTTACACACTTATTGTCATAAACACTAATATTCCAAGCATTTTGAGTTGTTTACATATTCTGAAAGTGTGGACTCTAAGCTTTCCAATCATGTCAAACACATGGAAATCAAAAAAGAAGTTGTTCTTCCCTACAAGCGTTGTGTGCATTAATAACATTTAAGCCTATTTGTAATTTAGAAGTACAATTAAAGAAAAAAATATACTTGAGTTGCTGCGGCAAAAACAAAATCCTGTTCTGCTTTAAAAAAAAAACAAAAAAACATCCTTTTATATTTATTGTATTTAGTTAAATAAATAATTTTTAGTTACATAAAAATAACAGTAGCTGTTGACGTCATAAAAAACAGAACAGTTCTCTCACCAGCTCAGACTTGAGTCCTACCGTTCACAGCAGGGAGCCGTTCAAACGAATCGAATCGCCAGTGAACAAAACATCAACAGCTTTGTTTTTGGTATAATTGGTTTTTGTTGTTTGTGGTTTCTCTGACTCTTTGGTGATCATTCTAGCACACTTGATTAGTTGCCAAGTTCATGAAATACGTTTGAAATTAAATCACATTTTGTGTTTTTACTAGGTTTCTTCAGCTGCAGCATGTTGGACTGCCTGTACGGAGGAATAAAACTGACATCTTTAAAAATAAAAGCAGAAATACAAATATTTTGTTTAGCCTTTTCTTTTACACATGTGGTTTCGCCAAGAAATTTATTTTGTTTTTCTTTTTTCCAACACATGCATTTTCATTAATATATTTTATTTTTCAATTTCCTTACATGTGCGGTTTCGTCAAAAAATGTAGACATTTAGTTTTTTCCTTTCTTTTATACATGGGTTTTGTTAAGAAAAGCATATTTCTTGACAAAACACATTTCATATTGTCTGTGAAAACGCATCTGTAAGAAAAAGGAAAAACAATATATGCATATACTTCTGCTTTTATTATGTCAGTTTTGGGCCTCCATACATAAAACACTGAAAATGTCACAAAGGATTCAGTGTTTATGACTTTCTTGCTTTCATTTCCTGCGACAAACATCTTTCCTCTCTTTTTTTTGTGACCTTGGCCTGTTTGGTTGTTGCTATCGGACAGATAGTCCTCACAAAGCAGCGTTTCATCACGGTGGGAAAGCAGAGAAAGAGGGACAGAGATATAAAAGAGACGCTGCGAGGTGGCGCGCGATAAGAAATACAGGAATTCTCTGTTTAAGCCGAGTGTCTGTTTGTGGTGGTTGGCCCCGCGCTCAGGAACTCATCTGTCACTATCTGCACATTCTCTTGTCACGGCCAAAAATCACGTCCCTCCAGACTCCAATCAGCAGCGCGACTGAAGGCGGGAGGTGGAGGGGAAGGCGCTGCTGCAGATTGGTATTCACGGCGTCATTCCAGGGAAAATGAAATCACTTGAGCCACATTGTGCACATTCAGCTCCACATTTGTCTTTATGCGTCTGTTGAAGCGCAATAGTAAACAAAAACAACAGGAATATTTTCTAATATTCTCTTATGTGAAAGAAGATTAGTTTATAATAAACATGGTTGTGGAGTGAAGTTTGGGTGTTTTGATGCCAACATGTTGCATTAAATGCCTCACAGCTGATTTACACAACATGAAAATATTTTCTTTAAAGGTTAAAAGTACAACTGAGCTAACTAAATAAAAATAAAATGCTTTAAAAATAAAGAAATATAATAAAAATAATTTTTACAGAAAAATAAATTACTTAAAAATTCTGATTATTAAAAATTAATTAAAAATAAAGAAATAAATAAAATAACCAAAATAAAAGCAATGCAAATAAATATAAAATTAAGACAAGCTAAATAAAATACAATGGTAATACATTAAAACAATAAACTAAATAGCAATAAATAAAAACAAATCATGAGATGCAAAAAAAAAACTCAGAAAAAAATATTTTACAGCAAAATAAATGATTGTTAAAAATTATAATTCTTAAAAACTGAATTAAAATAAAACATATAAAACATAATTAGCATTTAAAAAATAAAAATATAAAATAAGTAGATATGATAAATATTAATTAGATTTAAATAAATTAATGCAAGGTGATAAAATAAAATACATTTGAATAAGTAATAAAAATGTTACAAAACAATAAAAACAGTTAATTACAAAAGTAATATTACATCATCAATTTCCCATTCCTTGTTTATATCTGTTGTTTTATACTACCATTACCGTCGGGGAAAAAAAAAGAAAATATATGTTGAAATACTAAAATATCACATGATATCAGAATAAAATTGCATGTAATAAATATTAAAACCCATCATAATGCAGAGGATTTTAAACATGGAAGTTGTGGCGTGTGAAGCAGTGAGCAACGTTGCTCATGAATAATTTATCTCTATTTCGTATAGATCATGATGATGAATACAGTTGGTTGCTTAATGTTGCACAGCAGGCTGAGAGCATCTGCTTTCCTAGAAAGGATCCGCTTCTTTCTGCGTTCATGCAGAATAAATACACCAACAATGATTAACTCTGAACAAGTGGAAGGAGACATCCAGCTCTGGGTTTCAGTCAAATATTTACTTTCTGACTTTCTCAAGAGGCTTCTGAGAAATCTTGACTTGCTTTTCTCTCCATAATAAAAATACAACCACAGCAAACTTTTGTCTAGTGCAAGGAGAAATGAGTCCCAGTCTTTTACCAAAGACTCCAACTGCTGAAATCTGATGCCTCTCTATTTTTGTTTACATTTCCTGAAGGAGGAAGTTGCGCTCAGTGTCTACTTGTGAGGTTTTTGTGTTGTTTACTTCAGTGGTTCTTGGTGCAGCGCCCCCAGAGGCCAGGAGGGGAACCGTTTGTTCAATTAGTTTGGATTGTTTGACACAGTGCAGAGAGAAAGAGAGCCCCAGCAGCTGAAAATGAAGCAAATGTTGCAATTTTGGTTCCCAGTATCAGGTGTAAAAATCCCCTATTTATAATCAGTAATTGATAAACATTTAACATATGGCGGCATATTAGGGCCATCGTAGGTAGAAAAAAAAGGAAGAATAAGTCTCTGTTAAGACTAATATGAGATTAATATCAGAAATTGTCTATTAAAAGAAAACTGGACATTTTGAGCTTGAAAAGTTTAAAATTTTCTTGAAAATTTCTGAGACTGAGTTATCTCTAGGCAATTTTCAAGCTCAGAAATTTCCTAGTTTTTTTTTTTTTTTTGAGAAAATGTTCTTAGATGAATCTCAAAATGTTTGCGTTTTTTAGCAAAATGCTAACAGCAGTATTTTTGTTCTAGCTTCTTGTGCAAATATCATACTACACTTAAAATAAGACAAAACTAATTTCTCAGCACAACATAGTTGTATAGTATTCTTTAGTATTGATGAAATTCAGTTCCACTGACAGATCATTTCACGTACAACATGGGAAAAATGTCTCGTTAGTCAAATAGTCTTCCAATGGCAAAAATACTTTTTCTGCAATTCTAAGGATTTAAAACTAGCTACAATATCATACTGATAAAACTAACTTAACTTAAAAATAACTTATTTTATTTCAAATTTGCACTAAACTAGACCAAAAATATTTTTCTTTTTGCAGTGAGATTTACTCCTTTTTATCCACGTTAAATTAACATGTGTAACAGGATCTGTTGGCTGTTTGCTTCTTGAAGCAGATAAATCAGCAACATCCCCGCCGTGATGCTAATGAGCTGTTTTTGTATCTGTCAGTGACGGAACATCTGCTGGACCGTCGGTAAATAAAAGCTGCCAGAAACCCGCGGGGGGTTTACCGGGTTCCTGCAGAACTCTGCAAACTGAACAGACAGGCAGGAGAAAAGCCCGACGTGTCGTTTTCCTGCTTCGTTTGTGACGCTGGGTGACAGTGATGAGCATGTTCGCTGCTTCGATGAGATTAGGTGGAACTTTGTTGATCCTGGAGGGAAATCCGACTGCGACGCCGCAGAAACAGAACAACCTTACCGTTATTTATTTAGCAGAAATGTCCTTCTACTCAACAAAATCACAAGTTACCAGTCAGGCAGTAACTAGTTACATTTACTTGAAAAACATTTTTGAAATAAAGTACTTTTTGCTTTTCCTTGAGTAATTTTATTTTGAAGTATCTCTACTCTTACTAATTTCTTAATTTTCTACCCACTGAATGAAAAACAAACATGTTTTAACCAAAAATTCACCAGGCACACACCTGCAAATTTTTGTTAAAGTTTCATACATTTTTATTTGAAAAGAACTGATTTGGAAAAAAATTATTTTGACTGATTTTGTTATTTTCTGTTACATATGTGAATTATTTTCATTTTCATCCTTAAAATAATCTGGAACAAACAGGAGGTTTTTGAAACAGCTCATTTTTCTCACAATAATCTGTAACTTGCATTAGTAGAAATTGTTCTTTAGTTGATCTTTAATCAAAACTAGTTCTGACTGCGAATAAATGGTTTTACAATCGTGGAGGTGGGTAAAATACTCATAAAGTTTACTTAAGTAAGAGTAGCGCTACTTCAACATATTTTTACTCAAGTAAAAGTTAAAAAGATTCAAAAACGATACTCAAGCACTAAGTGATCAAAGCATCAATCATTTAATATTTAAAAATATCATCATCACATGGTGCAAAATACAACTTACATGTGGAAATTTTGGCATTTTAAAGCTCAAGATGAAAATAATTCATGTAAATAACATAGTTATAAAATCAGGCAAAAGAAAATTGTTTCCAAATCAGACTCTTTCAAAATAAAACTTAAAAAAAAACTTTATCAAAAACTGCAGGTGTGTCTGTCTGGTGAATTTTTGGTTAAAGTTTGTTGAAGTTACTCACAGTGAGTCGAGTATCCAGAAGTTTTACTCAAGTAAAAGGCACAGATGAATAAAAATACTACTAAAAGGACATTTTGTTTCCAAAAAGTTACCCAAGTAAACATCAAATAATGGTGTAAAAAAAAGTAAAGATATGATTTTTCTCAGGGGTACAGATGGTAAAAGTGTTTTATTATAATATAAAACAGTAAAATAAAATGATTCTTTATCATTTTAAGAAATGATAAGAAAACGACTTCTGCGTTTTTCTGCGGCCTCCTGCATGCAGCTCCATTCATGCAAATGTGTTTCTATTTTGGTTCTGGTGAATTCAGGCTGGTGCTGAGTGTTTCCTTAAAAGTCACAAAGCGTTTTGTCACAGCGGCTAACCTTCCCTGTCTGCACGCACAGGCAGAGCTGATCTCAAACACGCCGGCGCCGCTCGGCAGGAGCTCCACTGGGCGCCATTAAGCTGTGGCACCCCATCTCAGCGGGAGTGTTTTTCACACGTCTAAAAAACACTTTTTTTGATTTCTTACTTACTGCCATCACAACCCAAACAGGAATAATTCCCGCCTCTTTCATCCGGTTTTCTCTGCTGCCATCAAAAACACGATGGTGATAGTCGGAGGTCTCAGAGCTTACAGATATCTTACGGTTCCCTCCTGCTGATTTTCAAGAAGACAGACACCCAGCTATGTCGCAGTCTGCACTTTATGAGAGCAGCGATCTCAACATCAGAAAAGAAATGAGGTGTTGCTGCTCGCTATGAGTTTGAAAAGTCAAAAATGTGTGAGAAAGAACTCCAAAATTTTGAGATTAATATCAGAAATTTTCTAAAAAAAAAAAAAGACAAAAGGAAAAAACAACTGAGCTACAAAAGTCTAAAATTTGAAAGAACAAATTAATTTTTAAAATTAATATCAGAAATTTCCTTGAAAAAAAACTATGAAATTTCTGAGCTCCAAAAGCTGAAAATTTGTAAGAAAAAAACAGAAATTTTGAGATTAACCTCAGAAATTTCCAGAAATTTTTTTTTAAATTTCAGAGCTCCAAAAGTCGAAAACATTTTTACTTTTGAAAACTCAGATATTTCCATTTTTTCCAAATACATTTCTGAGATTTATCTCAAAATATCAGTTTTTTCTAGCAACTTTTCAACTGTTCAACTTTTCCAACTCAGAAATTTCCAAGATTTTTTCTAGAAGATTTCTGAAATTAATGTCAAGTTTTTTAGTGTAAATTCGCTCTTCCTTTTTTCCTCCCTATCCATAAAGGCCCTAATACGCCATTGTAGGTTGCTATCGCCCGCCTGCAGGCAGAACTCAGGGGAAAAAAAGCCCAGAAGAGAACAAATAAATATTGGCGCTTTAATATGGAGCTGTGGCCTTCCTGTTGATCAGTTTAAACAAACTTTTAAGTGCATTAAAGCCAAATCTGAAGAAATGAAACAAAATGAATCATGAAGAAAAGTTCATTTTGACTTCTGTTGGCCTCTGGAGCAGAAGGAAATCAGTTACCGTCAGTTACCGTAATGACTCTGCTGTGTTCCCAGGCAACAGGCAGAGAAGAGAGAGCAAAATTAAGAAAAACACAATGAAGTCAGGCAGCTCTCATTGATTCAGACAAGCAAAAGAAAGCAGCAGACCTGGTGAGCAATATTACGATGCCATGAGAAAAAATACTGTAAGAAGAAAAATCAACTAAATTTCATTGATTATTAATTACCATTAAAACTAGAAAATCTAAAAATCTTTAAATAACTAAAAATTTAACTTTTCATTCTTTTTAAGGCAGATACGTAAGCTTAAAACTTACTACACTGCATTATATAGAAACAAAAAGACCGCTAAAACAGGAAGGCATGACCATATAGGAACCTTTTTAACCAGGAGTTAGCACTTATGCTACAAAGATCATCTATAGATGGAACATTCCAAACCCAGGCGCTTAAAAAAAAACACCCAGCTTGTTTTTGGCAGTAAGTTCATGTTTTTTGTGTCTGGAAAATGAGTCGTTTCAAAAACCTCCAGAATGCAACATCACAAATCTGCAGGCACTGCATGGTTACCTAGCAATCCCAGCAGAATTCCACCCGTTACCTAGCAACCTCAGCAGATTCCACCCATTACCTAGCAACCCCAGCAGAATTCCACACGTTACCTAGCAACCTCAGTAGAATTTCACCCGTTACCTAGCAACCCAAGTTGATCTCCTGACCATTTGGGCAGCTGGTTTTACCACTGTATGCGCTGTACAATGACTGCTGGAACAGACAAGCGTTTTGTTGTTGACTTACCATCCAGAAACCTCTTGCTGAATTCTTGTTGGTTATGCAGGAGGCTCCACTTCTGCTTTTCAAAGACGTACTGTTGTTTAATTGTGCATCTGTTTGCAGCCATTTTCACGTGTAAACGTTGAGCTGGGGGGGCGTGGCCAGCAGCAGATTATTTGGATTTAAAGTGACAAGATGCCCTAAAACAGCAAAATAGACAGAAGTGAGCAGAGTAAAATCTCATCATCTGAGAATAATTCTGAGAAAATATGATATGAGCATATTTTATACAGATCTACAAAATAGACCTACTCTAACATGTTCAACAAAGCATAACAGGAAGAAGAAGCAATGCAGCTCATCCCACAGATATGCCTAGGTCTTTGGAATCACAATCCTGCATGTTTTTGGTGTTTCCTACTTCATTTAAATACATCGGTGAATTAAATATGTGCTAAGGAAAAAGGCTGAGACATTAACTGTGGTTAATAAGGAGTCACACAGTTATCAGCTTTTAAGTAAGGGAATGAGCCAAATAAATGTTACCCTGATGAAGATGAGTTTCAATGTGTTCAGTGGAGTTTCCCAGGAGAGAGTGAGGTTAATGAGGTAGAGGAGGGCTACATCCGTTGCATTTCTAACCAGAGGAAACTGTAGTGCATAGGTTTCTTCTGAGTGCATAAAATAATTAAGAAGATTTACTAGAATCTGTTGAAGGACAAAGGATGGCCTTCCAGGTATTTTAACTAAGGAAAGTAACCAGAATCAAATCAATGGTTAATGACTGACTGAGTCAAATCCCCACGATCAGGCACTGAATATTGTGTTTTCATTAGCGGATGATGTAAACATCAATGTTAGTAGCGACGAAAATACCCAAATATTTTGCTTATTGTTATGACTCTGTTTAAGTTTCACTTTTTGAATCTAAATACTGAAATAATATTGAGATAATTTATTTCAACCACAGGTGCAGTAGGGTGACTTAGAGGTCTCATAAGATATTGAAATCAGCATTTCCATCAAACAGGACATAATCTAGAAGTGGTAGAGATTCAAAACAACTCCTAACCTGATCAGGTGTCTCTTTCCAAGCATTTTTACCCTGAAGGCTGACTCCGAGATGCTAAGAAGTCTCCAAAAATCAGTAGCGGACACTTCCGCTAATATGCTAATGTGCTAATAACAGAACTAATTTTTCATTTAGCATTTTTGCTAACTTTGAAAACGCTTAGCACACTTAAATTCCAGGAAATTAGCCTTTAGAGATAAATTACAAAGTAATAATTTACTTGCCTGTTTTGTAAACTTCCAGTTGAATAAGGTTTGACATAAGACTTGACGTTTTGTTTAGCTTCAAGTAGCTAAACGTTCGTGTACTTTTATTTTGAAGTCAATGGAGAGTGTTTACGCTGCAGTTCCGTTTCCTGTCTTCACGTTCCCCGTTTCTGTACTTTATTGAAATAAGTACAATGAACGTAAGTTATTAATATACATTTACACAAATGAACATAAGCCAGGGGAAATATTCATGTAAATTAAATAAAGTTATTCACCTTATTTGGACCCTGCAACATGAAACTGACCCAAAACTGAGCATGAACAAATGGTCCAGGAATGGTTCCTCATCTGGAAAACATATTTATGTTTAAATATGTTATTTTTGTTGTTAAAGCAAGAAAAAGTCACTTTCTTTTATAAAAGATGAGATGAGACATGGATACAGTATGCAAACATTTATTTATAAAGAACTCAATCTTTCATGGATTTTGTCTATTTTTTACATTGCTAAAATAATGCTGCGCCACAAAAACTAAGAAACACTAAAACTTTTTTTTAAATACCTTTTGTAAAGATGCCGAACGAAAGCCACTGTACTGCACCACAGAGCAGAGCACGCTGCAATTTTCTTCACATAATCTAACATTTTCTTACATCAACAACGAAGACAACACTTTTAAAAACCAAAAGCACTTAAAAGGAATTTGTGATTACAGCACATTCAAGAACACAACAATCCAGCAGCTCTCCAGGGCCAAATAATTATAGAATTACATTCAAACATTCACACTAACGCAGCCACATCAAGGGGAGTTTTACACTGCTGCCACCGGCCAATCCACACTCTAATTATACAGAAACAGAACATATAATATCCAATACAGAGTGGGTTTTCAGCACTGAATCACTTCGCTGATTTAACACTTTAGATATCATTAAATTTTCTCATTTTCCTGCTATTTCTGTGGCTGTTTCATACAAACATCAGGCTTATATTATTTCTTTTTATTTTTTATGTCACAGCTTATTTATAAAAATCCCCCTGTAAACAGTCCGCACACATCAACACAAGTTCACACACATTACACCAAATAATCCTTTTAAATTTACATCAAGTAAAGTGCCAGAGAACACATTACAAGTTAAAAACACAGGAAGAAATGAAGGTGCAGCAATGGTCCCAAAGAGGTGCAAACTCTCTGTTTTTCAGGCTGAGGGCATTTATGAAAGACGGAAACAGAAAAATATACTAAAAATATATCTGCACAAGTCCATGTATTCACTAATATACAAATAAATGTTGGTAGCTCTAATTAACAATACTTTTTCTTTAAGGTAATTTACTGTACCATTCAATTTTTTTGCTATATTTCTAATGGCACTCCCATTTCTATTTTTTTTTTTATTTCCCCAAACATATTCATCCCTTTAGATCAGCTGCATTTGTCTTTATATATATATATATTTCTGCTTCATTTAGAAATCAAAATATCAGTCAGGCAAGAAACAAAGCTTAAAGAAAAATAAATAAAACAAATGAAGCTATCTGCCAATGCTAACAGTGCTAACACAAACCGTGCCAATACAACAAAGCAAGCTAACAACTAAAGCTAAAAGTGCTAACACAAAATTGGTGTCAACAGTGGCAGTATGACATGTAGTAGATAATGTTGTCATGACAACAAAGATGCTGCTTTATAGGGTAAAACAAATCAAGCTAACTGCTAGTGCTAACTGCTTGTGCCAACAGCGTGATTACAAACTATGCCAAATGTTTGGTAGATGAAGCTGATGGCTGTCACGGCAATGAAAATGCTGCTAATGCAAACAATGCTAATTTAACTGAAGGTCTGCATAAACTTGTATTAGGCTTTATAAACTCTCTGTAAACCGAAGCTAAGGTTAACTTACGGTGAGGACAGTTTTTGTAAATATATTGGTCATGTAACAGAGCTTTTTCATTTTAAAGACATAAACATGAGCAGTACTTGAAGGAAATCATTTAGTGAAATCAATCAAATCATTTTTCACACAAATGAATAAAAAATCAAGCATTAGCAGCTCATTTAAAACAAAGTGCTGCTCGTAGTTTTGAGGGATGTTTAGGAAAATAATTTTTATGATTTCAAAATGAAGTAAAAACATAAAAAAAAATCAGAACCTAAATAGTTAAAACACAAACATGATTTGGGAAATAAATTGGAAAAAATGAAAAAGTGTACTTCTTAATTTACAAAAGTACAATAATAACTTATTTGAAATATTACATGCTACATATACAAAAATAGAATTTTTATTGAATAGTTTTATTTTTTTAATCCTCAAAAACAATTCAATACCCCTGCTAATAACGATAAACTTATTGGAAGCATTTTTACACTTTTATTTTGGAACTGACATTTTCCCATATATGTTCTCTGGTTGCGTGTAAAAGCCCTAAAAGAATGAATTTTTAAAAAACTGAAAGATAAAGCAGTTCATCTGTGAGACCACCACACTTCACTAAATTATATAATCAGTAATTACATCTTGAGCTCATTTCCATTATTTTTAATTGTACTACTTCTTGTTGATTCAATAAACAGGAACATCTCCATGATAAGAGTTGGATATAATGGGAATGTGATAAAATACAAAAGAAATGTACAACATTTTGAGTTTCTTTTATACCTAAATGTTTGAAATTATCAAGCATAATGTTAATATCACACAAAAGTAACCTGAGGAAAGCCAGAAAGCTTATTTTATTAAAGGTTAAAAAAAATGATCCAAATCAACCTATATAACTGTCCAGATTTTTTTATAATGATTTTTTTTTATATTTCAAAACATTCTTTGAAAGTTTTAAGCTGAAAAATGTGCATGAAAACTATTAGCTAAGCTAAATTGAATATAAAGGTGCATGCAGAAAACAATAAAACAGAAAGTAAAAGAATATTGAATCTGAAACAAAAATACCTGATTACTTTTAATTTGTTATTGATGGAAAGTTGATATTATATTCTTTATCATGCGACTAAATACATAAATCTGTATTTTTTAAACTGTATTAAGGCAAACATTTGGGAGGATGAACATACACAAACACATACAGACTATTACACAACTGTAAACGTCACCAGCAGGGTCAGTGGACATGCAGTCATTCAGATAATTAAACTTAAACATCACTGTACATTATTTACACTAATGAGTCCAAGCTGCTAAAGAAAGTCTCTAATTTCCAGCTTCAAATCTATACGTCCATATTTACAGCATTTTTACCCTTTAAAAAGGCAAAACAAAAAAGGTAACAAGGTTCTTAAAGTGACTGAGGAAAAAAGTCAAAGACACCAAATATGATGGCAGAAAGGAAATATCCCTGCACACGTTAAAATACGCACATTAAAAAAAGTACAAGTCTGCTGGGAGACGAGGTGACGGACGGCGACTATTAAAGGGAACGCTGACTGAAGGGACACGGCTACGGAAGCAAATAATACTCTTAAATATTTATCCAATCAAAAAGTGTTTCACAACAACATAATGCTTAAAATTAGAAACAAACTTTAAGAAACTTTAAGACATTTTACAACAAAATGATGAAGATATTGTAATATAATCTGAAAAAGTTACTAAACTTGGGTTATCAGGGTTTGTTTTTGCAGATTAGATAGCGTAGGTTTTTGGAATAAGCAGCAAAAAATCCTGATGCAAACAGAGAAATATTAATAAAACAATAGCAAAGTGTGATTTCGTGCTTTTGCTTTGGCACTCTTCATTGCAATACATAAAACTGCCTTTGCACTTTAAATATTTAAAATTTTAATATTTATTTACATTATTTGCTTCCATACATGTCCCTAGAAACTGTATTTTCAACCATCTGCAGTTAAAAAAATACAGCAAAAAAAATATATATATATTTCTTTCCACTCAAAAAGATGGTGAAAACACTGAAAAATATTATGGCTGTATTTAATGTGTTTAAGGTAAGTAAACATTTATATGTATTTTTTCTGTACAAAGTTGATTAAGTCACTTCTTGATATATTTTAAATGTTCAATATAATGTGAATAAAGTAAAGTAAAAGACAAAAAATATACAAAAATTTACAGGGGTGGACACACTTCCTCCAGTGTGCTAATAGCAGAGCACACTGCTCGTTTAGCACTTTAGCGTTTTTACTAACTTTGAAAATGTTTAGTGCCCATAACTCCCCTAACTTTAATTCTAAAGGGCTAATTTACTTGGCTGTTTTGTAAACTTCCAGTTAAATAAAGCTGTTTATATTCGTGCTCTTATTTTGAAGGGGATGAAGACTGTTAAAGCAGCAGTTCCATTTCCTCTTTTCAAGTTCTCTGTCTTTTCTTCCCTAATAACTTTATTTCACACAACAAATATAAAAGGAACAAAATAAAAACGGACAGTAGAGAACAAGATATACACATAAATACCATACATGAGGACATTACAGTAAATTATAATGTCAAAATTATATTAAAGGGCAGATATAATTTCATTTGAAGTCAGCACTTTAGCTTTAGCATAGCTAATGTTTAGGATTACTGCTTTAGGGTTAGCGCTACTAACTTTTCAGTTAGCATAGCTCACCACTGAAAAAATGACCAAATCATTCAAGAGGTGCTTTTATACTGGAAAACGATCCTGCTTTAGAGAAACGGACTGACACGTTCACAGTTCCACCATCTTGGAAGTGGCAAGTCCGCCTCAAAAAATTAATAGAACCAACATTTGTCATTTCATAGATTTGTTTTTTTCAGTTTAAAGTCTCATTTTTTCTTGTTTAAGTTTTATTGTTACTGTTTTGAACAAACTTTATGGCCTCAGTTTAGCTCCATAAAGCTTTTTTGTAGTCTGAAGACAGAAGCTAACAGGAGCTGCACAAATTAAACCAATAAAATTCAGAAGCTTGTAATTTGCCACCAACACAGACACAGCTTGTTTCTTTTTACAACACAGAACATATAAACTCCAACCTTTCAGAACCTGCTTTTTCACAACATGTGGAGGTTTAAATCGGCTATTTTTCTCTGCACTGTAGGAGAAAATAGTTTTGCATAAATAGATTATAGTACATCTTTTTAGGGATAAGTAACAAAAGATAAATAAAATCAATGCAACGCGACTGGCATTAAGATTTCTGGTAATTATTCTTCTCACATTCCAGATAAATATCTTGCTTCACTTAAGGAAGTGAAGGAAAATTCATCATCCTGCTGCTGGTGTTGAACAACTTCAAGTCCTTCAGACATTATTTTCTCATCTAAACTGTTAATGGGTCTCAGAATGAGTTTAATAATCACCCAATTATGAGTTAATTGTTCAATGAAAGCTTCATAAACAACTTGAGTCCTGAAACACATTTTCCTTCAAATATTGGTCTTTTAAAAATAAAGCTTCAATACAGAAATCTAAGTTTGGCCTTTACTAGCCTAAGAAGATTAGGGCCAAAGAAAAAGAAAATTCTGACTATAATCCCATTATTCTGTTTTTAAACTCAGAATTCTGACTTTTTGTTTCTCAGAATTCTGACTTGTATCTCAAAACTTTGATTTTTTTTCCCTCAGAATATTGAATTTTTTTTCAGAATCCTGACTTAAATCTGAGAATTAAATTTTTTATCTCAAAATTTAGAAATTCTTTCTCAGAATTTTGCTGTTCTTTCTCACAATACTGAATTTAATCTCAGAACTCTGATTTTTGATCAGATTAAAGTCAGAATACTGATTAAAAAAAAGTTGTTTTTCCTCCCAGCGGTCATAATCATCTTCCGTACTATTGTAACATATATTTTTTTTGAGTGTTATTAAATACAGTTAAATAAAAAAAGCTGCAGCCTCTTAAAATTGTGTGTATTATATATATATATGTTCGGTGGGTATTTGAAGATGAGTATATCCATATGGTACAGCATGATAATATGGAAGTATCTACATTATTCACATTATTTACTGGTTCTGTCTGCAGAACCAAGTGTTTTGTTAACTGACTGATCCATTTCCTGTCCGCCTCCCTCCAGCGTTTCTCCTGGTTCTTCTCTGAAGCCAATATGGCTGCCGTCAGGTCGATGATCGGCCGTCATCCCGTTCGCCACCTCCATCTCCTGATGTTCACTCCTGTGGAGCTTCGACGTCGAATCCGAGGAAGGCTCCAGAACGGCCCGCGTCTCCTTTCCATCGACTTGGTTGCTGTTGTGCAGGGCTGGCCGCGGGTCTCGAAGGGTACCAAAGCAGGTCTGGGCGGTGGACAGCGTCCGCTGGTTCCCCTCCACTCGCTGGCAGCTGTACAGCCCCCGAAACGCAGAGCGAAACTTCTGAGACATGGCGTTGTAAATCACCGGGTTTATGGCGCTGTTGGCGTAGATGCAGGTCCGGCAGAACAGCAGGAACCAGGAGTCCAGGTAAGGCGTGGACACGAAGGAGTTGATCAGAACCAAGGTCCGGTAGGGCATCCACAGCAGGGCGAAAAGGATCACCACCACGGCGAGCATCTTCGTCACCTGCAGGGCAAATAAAATTTTAAAAAGTCTCAAAATTTCTGAGTTTTTTGGCAGAAATTTACTTCTTTTTTCTATCTACAACAGCCCTGATAAGCTGCAGAAGAATCAGACATGCAGCAGGAAAGCTGGCAAAAATATTCTGAAAGCTAGTAAATAAAATTCTGAAAGGGATCCACTATACTATTATAATTACTTCAGATGTAAAAGCTACAGAGAAATACTGTCGGCCGTTTAGTTTCTGATAAATTAGATTAAAATATTGTCACATGGATTAGTTTCCCCTTGTTATTGTGACACAGTGCAGCCACAATGCCACACAGAAAAAGTTTTAACACCTGCCTTTGATTTTCTATTTCATAATAAAACTACAAATGTGTCCATCAGACTCTGTAATCTTACATTTGAAAACTAGAATTACTGGAATATTACAGGAACTTATTAAACTTTTTATAATTTCTCAGTTTCAAATGAACATATTCTGCTAATTATCAGAAAATTGTTGTCATGAAACCAAAACAGACACTTTCAAATGAGCATCCGAATGAAGACTAACGTCAAAAAGTTAAGAAAAAATGGAGAGAAAGGGAGAGAATATCTACAGAAGGATAAAATAACTGGATACAAAGCAGGTGTGATGATAAACACATTATGAACAGGTGTGAAGTCTGAGGAGACAGACAAAGAGAAAGCATAAAGAACTGAAAAATATTAACAAAACCTGAGATACAACCAGAAACAACCAGCTGCACCACAGGCAGCCCCTCTTTTAAAACGTAAAACATGATAGAAATAAATTATATTAACTTATACCGGACAATAATTAATTATCGTGCTTTTTTTTAACTTGCTTCTCTGAAAAATCAAATGTGTTAGTGCAACGCCAAGATGGGAAGAAACCAAAGATGGTCTTAGAAACGCAACCATTCAGACGGCCATCATTCCCAGTAAAACAAATAATTCAAAATGAAACAAATTTAAGGCAGATGCAAAATTACAAACTCCCCAAACTTTGGTCTCAGACTTTGTAGGTCACAGTTTGCATGTTACAAAGCTGAGAAAAACATCATTAAACACGTTTTAACGTGGGGGGGGGGGGGGGGTTGGAATTTGGGTTTTCCTTTGGGGTTTTCAGCGGTTTGCATAAAAAAGGG
>NW_015114087.1:104576-113732 GCF_001443285.1 Poecilia latipinna | reverse complement strand
ATGTGAAAAGGGGAAAAAAAAAAATATTAAACCTGTTTTAAGGGGGGGGGGGGGGGGGGCTGTTGTGATTTGAGTTTCTCTGTGGGTTTATCAGCTGTTTGCATAAAAAAGGTATCTATGCATGATTTTAATTACATTTCATAATGAATGGAAACACTGCAATTGTGAAATTTAGTTTTTTCAACATTGTCGGAATATCAACATAATATTTGGGTATATTTGTAATGGAAATGTTTAGTTACCTTTGATTCATATCAATCTGTATGCCAACTTTTCTTTACTTTCCTTAGTATGTCACTGCTGCTCTTTGACTTGCCAACTCAAATCAATAACAATGTGTTGATCAATGATCTCAGAGAAGCAACTGTTGCCACCCATCAATCTGGGAGGGATTACAAGGTCATTTGCAAACTACTTCACCAGTAAAAGATTATTCACAAGAATAAGATGGCAGCTAGCTGTGTAAACAGATTGTAGAATACAAAGATTTACTTTCTTAAATTGGTGAAAACAAGCTCAGAGGACACAAATTGTAAATAATTCCCCTCCAAAAATCACTGAATTATTCAACCACAGCCATCAGAAATGCACAAAGAATGTAGAACTATGCAGTGATGCTAAACCTCAAAGGTCCGGTCCAATATGAGCTGATGGTGTCGTTCTAATTTCTGTGATTAGCCGTGATTGCTTCGTGATAACTGGAATCATCAGCATGTCGGAGGAAGCACGAGCAGACAGAGTTCTCGCCTGCGTGGAGCATTTTGACACCAATTATTAAAATGCTTTGTGTGTCTCTGAGTGGGCGCTCTGAGGGGGTTAATGAAGGCTCATTGGGTAATTGAGTCATTGGAAAAATAAAGAAAGACAGGCGACACGGAGTGGGATGTGTGCAAAAGAAAAAGGGAGAATTAAATCATTTGAAAAGTAAATTACAGAGTCTATAAGTTACCTAACAGGTGCAAAATATACCAGGAGATGATGGATTTATCACCAGAAAGAGTCTGGAGAGCTGTACCTCTGGAGGTACAGCTCTCCAGAGCGGAACATCAGGAAAACAACTTTATTGCAAGAACACAAAATCATACCAAGTATTTTCTGTCTAGTTCCAAGTGCAAATATCTTAGTATTGTGCCAAATTCAAATTTCGTTTTTGTACTTTTATTTGGGTATTTACAGCGCCTTTTTAAACCCGAGCACTTAAAAAAGACAAAACACGTAGCTGGTTTTGGGCTATAAGTTCATGTTTTTTGGTTTCTGGAAAACCAAAAAACATGCAGGAACTGCACCGTTACCTGGCAACCCCAGCAGAGTTCCGCCGGTTACTTAGCAACCACAGCAGAGTTCCACCGATTACCTAGCAACCACAGACAAGCTCAAACACAATTAGGTCAGCTTGTTTTGCCACTGTATGTGCTGTACAATGGCTGCTGGAAAAGACAAGTGTTTCATTGTTGACTTACCATCCAGAAAACAATCACTGCATTTTTGTTGGTTGTGAGGAAGTTCTACTTCTGGTTTTCAAATATCTACAAATGTAGATACTTGACTTGCAGCCATTTTCATAACGAACGTGGCTAGCAGCACCTTATTTGAATTTAAAGTGACAAGACACCCTAAAACAGCTGATTCTGAACGGATCTGAGCTGAGAAGACTAAAATATCATTATCTAAGAATGATTTTGTGCAAAAAAAATGCAATGAATATGATTTCTATCACCTATAAACCGAACTTGTCCAATAAAGCCTAGTAGATCACCTTTAAAATAAGACAAAAGTAACTCATCAGTAACAATATAGAAGCTTGTTTTGTGTCAGTAATTTCTGAATATTAATTAAAAAGTAATAGTTCCAGTGGAAGATTATTTCACTTATGACATGGGGAAAATGTCTTATTAATGAAATTCATTCTAATTTGTTCAGTCTCTGCAGGTGTGCATGAACCTGCATGATACGCCTCCAAGCCAAAACTCGTTGGCAACACACATGGTGATCTCTTTTTTTTTATTACTGAAAAATCTAGATTAAAGTCTAGAAACAAATCCATCATGAAGGAACATCATGAACTCTAAAATCTAACTACCCGTCTTTGTATAAAATCCAGGGACAAACCAATGGGAGAGAGATTCCTGTTGAACACCTTTGTTTCGATGCTGTGCAGAACATTAGTTGCTCCCTGGTTGCTATGGAGATATGCGGGGATTAAAATGAAAGTGAGGCCCACCCCTGGCCTCAGAGCGGTTCTCACATCCTGTGGAACATCCTGACTGCGGGTTAACAGCAGCTCTGGGAGGCAGGACTCATGTCACACCGACACTAAACACGCATCTGAAAGTCCAATTAACGGGCAGCTCGTTAAAACACTCGCACACAACTCTGCTGAGTCCCACACCGGGAAACACTGATGGTCCTCTGCTTCCTGAAGCAGAAACTTTTCAATTAAAATTCTCACTTTTTTTTTTTACAGCAGGCCACAAATATTGTTGGAAGTTGCTAAGAAAACTTTTGTTTAGTTCCAGTACCAAACCAAAGCAACTTTTCTCAACGTTTCTGCTTCATTTCCATCACATTTTTTTATTTGCTGCTCCACCTACACACATATTAAATAAATACATCAAAATTCTCAAATAAAGTTATGAATATGGAGCTCCGTAGCTCAGTCACACTTTCCTGCAGAAGCACCATTCAAAGTTTAAACAACACAAGGAACCTTGGTCTTTACCTGAATAGTGCAGCATATTGTTGTAAAAAATATTTCAAATGTAGATGCAAGTTTAAAAATATGTCACCTCTCAGGTCTCATGTTTTTCATGCTTTCTGTTAGATATTTGAATTTCAGCGTGAAAGCCATTTTTCGAGATGGCCGACAGTTTTTGAGCCTTTTAAACTAATTATTGCTATAAAATGTTATTAATTTTCATAACTTAGATTAACTTAATGTCAAATCATATGTTTTCAACTTTGGTAATCTAATTCATACAACCTTAAAGTAATAATATGCAGCAAAATTAGATGCCAAAACTTAAACTTTGCTGTTTGCACGTCTGACACCATTCACCAACTGGAAGAAGATAAAGAGTGACACAGACAGAGAAACAGTCGTCTTAATGGTTAGCATTAGCTTCTTCTATTTCCCATACTTGTTTAGTGATTTAGCTTTGCTTCCTGCCAGTTTTTCCCTACTGGTGTGACATTAGATATTTTATATCTTTAGCAATAGCTTCCAGAAATATTTTGATCTGTTTGGTGGGCTAGTATTGCTTCTGATTATCTTTTTTATTTGTTTAGCAGTTTAGTGTTAACATCTGATAATATTTTTATGCATTTGGTGGTTTGTTGTTAGAGTAGCTAAGATTCTTGTTTAGTAAATTAGCCTTTAGTGAACCTAACTTTTTGGTTATCCAGTAACTACTGCCAATTTTAGTAAAACATATAATATCCATTACAACCATGACGGTCATTTTGAAAAACGTCCATCAGAAAAAAGAAACAGGAGACTAAGAAAATATATATGATTTCTGTGGCTCAAAACATGTAGGTTATGATTTGATTCATCTAACTGCTGATCTTGGTGCAAACGTGTATTTCCATGACAACCGTAGTGTTCATCTTGAAAACGTATAACTAAATGTAATTTCTATGGTTCCAATTGTGTGATTTGGCACCAAATGTATTAATCTATGATAAATGTTGGCAAGCCCTAGGAGAAAGCAAACTAAATATTTCACTTGTGCAGATATTTCCTGTGAAAATGCCACAAAAACAACCTTTTTTGTTGACATTTTCATTAATTTTTATGTCAAAATGGCAAACAAGCCACAGCACTCAGACAGAAGCACATTAGACATTCCTCCCCTCATGGAAAAATGTTGCAAAGCCTCAACATTTTGCAAGTGAGCGACATCCCTTTGCACGCCGTGACCCTCCTTAACATCACCGCTGTCTGGTGACCATGGCAACGGCTCAGACGTTTCCCGAGCCGCTGTGAAACCGCGGGTCAGCGGGGAGGGGATGGAGTCAGTCAGCCTGTACGGCTCAGGTGATTAGTCTTATCAGTCAGAAATAATGCCGCACACCCTCAGCCTTCCTCCGTCCCGTCGGTGCACATTTCTACGGTTCTGCTGGAGCGTGTCAGTCCGTGTTTCATACGCCTCATCGGAAAGAAAAGCCTGGAAAACAGCATCACGTGAACGCCCTCTGTCAGCAAAATGCTATTCGAGATAAGCTTCCAGGTCCAGGTGGAAAGCTGGGAGCCAAACGAGGCCATCTCAACAGGTGGATAGCAGAAAACAATTAACTGTTTAATTACTGCCGAGGAGGAGGAGAGGGTAGCCTCTTAATTATACCTGCAGTGATGACATGCAAGGCTTTGTACACACCAGCCATGTTTGATCCGCTTTAATCCAAGTCCCGTCAGTTTGTCCAGAAAGTCCGGTTCGTTTGGGGAGATGTAGATGCGCAATCGAACCAAAAAAGCGATCTGGTCTGCTGCAAACCTCAGTCTCTTTTCGGTTGAACTGAACTCTGGTTTCAAAAGCAGTAAGTGGACTACAGCGCAGGGTATTCTGGGTAAATGCAACCAAAACAAACACACTAGTTTTGTGCTAGCAGGTGAAATGACTCATGGGTGTTTGCCAACAACAAATCACTGCTGAAATCTGATGCTACGTTGTTTTTGTTTACATTTCATGCTCAGTCTTCTTCACGTTTTCATGTTTCCTTCAGCAATTCTTGGTCCAGCGCCCCCACAGGCAAGGAGGGGGAAAGGTTTCTCAAAGGCTTTGGATCATTTGGCGCAGTGCAGTGTGAATGGCAGCAGCTAAAAATGCAACAAATGTTGCAATTTTGGTCCCCAATATATGACGGTCGAGTAAACATCTGCCAAAAATTCAAAAAGGAAATTTTTGAATTTGAAAAGTTCCCAATTTACTAGAAAAAAATGAAAAGTCAAAAATATGTTCTATTAACCTCAGAAATGTCAAAAATCCAAACCTTGAAAAGTTTCAAACTCAGAAATTTCGTGGGTTTTTTTTGTATCTACAAGGTCCTAATACACTGTTTGTACCAGTCAAACCGAGTCTACCCCACTATCAAGTGGAAAAACTAATAACTCTTAAAATCAAGTAATCAGAAAGTAACAAAGTTACTTTTTCAAGGAGTAACTAGAAATTGTTTATTGTTTAGGGTCCCCATGAAACTAGGCTGTATCATTAAAAATACACATACAATAAAAGTAACTCAAATATATGATATATCAATAAGAATAAATCACAGTTCATATAAAATGTTGATAAATTTATACAAAGTACAATAATTAGTCGTTTCATTACTCCTTAAAGCTCTGCAGCTTCTTTTTAAAGTCTAACTTCTGTTCAGCTTTTATGAGAGTTAATGGTACACAATTCCAGTCTTTCATTACTTTGTAACTAAAAATTAGGAATTTGAAAATGTCCATTAACTGCATGTCTGGAGACATATCCATGTGAATTTAACTGAACAAACAAAAACAACGGGCTTTAGAGTTTTAAAATTTTCCATGTTGAGAATAGTAATGAAGCTAATTTCCTATCATGAACTTTTAGCTAGTCAAGATTTGACTGTATGGTATTTAACGAGCAGTTTTATTCTGCGTCAATTTAAATTTATCTAAGTCTTTATCAAGGCAACACTGGTGGACATATCTACATAAAATCATGCTTTGTTTGTGAACTTTCACTACTTTTTCGTAAATGAATTAAAAGCTGAATGTTTTCATTGTTTTTAAGCATCTGAGTGAAATCAGCGTGTAGCATTGGATGCTATCAGCAGCGACTAACCTTCAACATTTCCTCTCCTCGACACACATTGAAGAGATCAGACACGGAAAACTCCCTCAGAGATCAAAACTCTGCATTAATCTCCAGTCATGCAGGGGGCCATTATTCTTCAGTGTAGTTTATCAAACCCCCATCAGATTGAGTTGGCCTATCAAACAGAGCCAAAGAGCATGAAGTACCTTTTTGAAAGAAACAGAGGACTGAACTCATCGGCTTTATTAAGATCTCTTTTCCTCTCATTATGTAAATCTTCTGCTCTCACATGGAGCTCCTTAAACACACAAGATTAGGATCTGCTCTGCCGTCAGGTTCAGCCTGTTTTCATGCCGACACACACGGAAAGTCTGCAGGCTAAGCACTCAGCAGTCGTTAAAATCCAGGGTTGATGGTTTTAAACCGTGCCCCTGAGCACCATCTGTGGGTCAGAGCGTACTCTGAGCACTTTGGCAGAGCATGAGGGATCCGCTGGAGGTTTCCTCTGGTTCAGAGGTAAATATAACTTTGCTAACAAACGGCTAACACCCTCTCCGGCTTGAAGCAGCAGCTGCAGGGCTGCTGTGTCAAAGCCATGAGCGTCTCTGATTCTTTAATGTCAGAGCTGACACTGTGAATGAATATTTGACTGTAAATAAACCGCTAGTAGGAACCATGCAGTGTGTGAGGGTTTTTACAGAGTTTCTTCAGGTTCTCCATGTTGCCAACAAACACCCGCTGGTTTTGTGGGTTTGAATGTGTCTCTCATTGTAATTTGTATGCTAATGTCCTGTATCAAGGCAGTGGTTTAGCAGCAGAGGCAGTCGTCTGATGCTAAACATCCAGCGTCTTTACCTGCTTATCATGTCGCCGAGATCAGCACAAAGACACACAACCTGAAACGATTAATCTGATTAATCGCTATGAATCAAATATTCAAATAATTGTCAACTACTTCAGTAATCGATTAATCATTAACTGGAGAATATAAACTCCAAAAAAGACCATTTTGTTAAAAGAAAACAGTCAGAATAGTAATAATTGAGCCAAAAATGCAAAAATATTATACATATTCAAGTGGCAATTTTACCTTCAGTTAGTTCAAATTCTGTAAAAATCTCCTTTTAATCTCCTTTTGCTATCCAGTTATTGATTAAAAAAAAAAAATCAACCATTTAGCGCCACACTGTATTGATGTCAAGTCAAGCAGAAAAGGTTGAGTTTTTCACATGTTGATGTCAGGAGTATTTATTTTTTTTACTACAAAAGATCAAGCGCTGGCTAATGAAATTTTGTCTTTGCTTTTTATACAGTAAAATGTTTATTTTCTTATTTAAAAAAGGAATTTGATTGATTGTATCTTTTAATGTATTTCTGACATTGTATAAAAAGGCTTAAATGACCATTTTTTCCCCCAATTAATCGTATAACCGTAAAAGATCGCTAGCTGCAGCCTGAAGGCAATTAAAGAAACCAATTAACCAAAGTTTTGTTCTTAGACTGTTGATTATTTTTGGAATTAACCAATTAATAAATGGATGCAGAAGGTGTTTAATAGGATTTTTTTTAAAGGAATTTGAACCAGGTGAAGCTAAAACTTTGTTACTTTAGGATTTTTGGGTAGAGCACATTTACAGACAGTTTTTTTTCATCATAATTGCAAAATGTTAATATTTTTGTACAGCTTTGGCTTAGTTACTACTCCGAGTGTTTCATTCTTCTTTTGAGTCTTTATACTCCAGTTAATAATTAATCGATAACTAAATTAATTGACGATTATTTCAACAATCAATTAATCATGTTCAATCTGATTAATCATTTCATCCTTAGTCCAAACGGTGGTGTGTGATGGTTGTGTATCTTTAGAAAAAGGTTGGCTTGAGGAAATCTTGTGTCAAGAGGTATGAAGGTGCTTGCAGCCTTTCATGCGTCCACACAGAAACCCAGACTGACCCCAAAACAGAGGCATGGAGGAAATTATACCACTCTGCAAACACAAGATGACAAAGTTGTTTTGACTCGGATGTGTTATGAATCCAGGGATCAAGCTGTGGGAGCTCAGATTGACAGAAAATTACAGTCCGCGCTCTCCGCTGCTCATCTTTCAGCCCTTTTTTCCTGCTTCCCAGTGCAGATTGTTAGGAGGAGGCTGGCTATCAAAGCACTGATAAAAACATGTTGCTGCCTGCTTCAAAGCACAGTTTGATATCAGGAGTGGGGTCAAGACGTCTTCGCCTTGCAGAGGAAACAGCTCTGGTTGCAGACGAGCTGAAAGTCTCTCACATTTTCACAAAACTAAAGTTACTTCTGATTTACTGCAAAACTACGAGTTCACAGATTCATACCACTGGTCTGAAACTGGTTTAACAAAACCGCACAGAAATACATTTTTAACTAAAGTAAAATCTGATGCGACTTTTTAAGACAGTGTATTAGCTCCATGGTAGATTGGAGAACAAAAAAGGAGTTAATGTCCACTAAAACTAGCAAATCCTGAGAGTAATCTAGTAAAAACAATGAAAATTCTGAGTTTGAAAAGTAAAAAATTAGCTATAAAAAACTGACATTTTCTGAGATTTTTTTCTAGAAAATGTCAGACATTTTCTACAACAAAACTAGGAATTTCAGAGCTTGAAAAGAACTAAATTTGCTATTTTAAACAATTAAATTTTAATACTAATCTCAGAAATTTTCTGAGTTTGAAAAGTAGAACGTTTTCGACTTCTACCTGAGTGAAGTTGACAGCTCCTCCTTCTTCAAATTAAACAAAACTGGTTTCAAACGTGCAAACATTTTCTCCGCACTGCTATCAATTTTGCTCCCCCAGAATTTACAAAACCAAACTAATTTGGTGCCAATTTGTGCTACAAATATTTCAGCTGCACAAACATGGTAAAATAAATTTATATCAACTACCGTAAAAAATCTAAAAAATTATAACGGCACAAAACATTTTTCTGCACAAATGTAACAGTTAATTGACACCATTTTTCACTTGGTTTCGTAAATGTGAGCTGGCTGGTTGACCCTTCATGACCTGTGGAAACATTTATTAATATCTTCAAAATGATGGTGACAGAATAAATTAATTTTCTTGCAGCATATAAACTTCCTTTGGATGCATAATTGTGTTTCTCATGTTAAACTTGTTTGAGAATATGCAAAAATAATACTCATTTTAAAATTGCAGTTGATTTAATAGCTGGAAAGAAACAAATTTTATTTCTTGCCGTTTCCATTCATTTTCTGTTGCATCTAATAATGTTTAAGATTTTATTCTCTAGGCTTTTCTGTTTGTAAGAACATGATTAACATGAATACAATTTTTAGTACTATTGTTATGATTTAAAAACAAACAAAAAATAGCAAT
>NW_015114087.1:93464-101325 GCF_001443285.1 Poecilia latipinna | reverse complement strand
TTTTTGGAGGTACCGTCTTAGCCATATTATTCAACTTAAAAATGTTTAACTTTGTGCTTTAGCATGCAAAAATATTTTTTTAGAAGACATTTAGAACAATATTAGTAATTTAGAATAATTATTAAAATTTTGTTGGTAGATTAATATGAAACAAAATGCGAACACTAAAAACGACCCTTGTGAAATAAAAAAAACCTCCTCCTCTTGTGCGGATCAGTGAAAGTCGAAGCTTTTAAGGCGAAAAAGCCTGAGAGAAAACAGAGCTGTCCAGAAAAACCATTCATTCTGGGAGAGAGCGCTTCTTCCATGAAACGCTTCAGCATCAAGACAAGAAGGCATTACGACTGTCTGCAGGGTAAAGGGCCGAGAGCTGATGAGACGACTTTTCTCTCAGAGAGCGAAGGGCTTTGACATCATCATCATCAGGCTGTCAAACAGAACCCGCGGGCCGGGTCGAGTTTAACTAAAACAGCAATTACCAGAGGGCTAAAATGCAGCAGAGAGTTAATGAGGCTCAGACCTGTTTCCTGGAGGAGACCGCCGTCTTCGGACGACCCTGCCGGGCCGTTCTCGCGGCCTCCGATGTTTCGCGGCAGCTCCTTCGCAGCGTGGTGGCGCTGGTTTCGGTGTGGCTCGGCAGAGGGCTGGGGAGGGACAAACAGCCAAATACAGGAGCTTTACTGGCGTAGGAGCAAAACAATGACGACCCTAAACTAAACACAACACCGTGGCCTTTTATTCAGGTTATTTGTCTCTAATGTTACCATATATTTGAAGTTTAAAACAAGCAAAAACAGAAGAAGTATGAAAGGGAAAAGGCTCCTCCATAGCCCTGTGTTTCCCTCAAACTGCAAATGGCAAACAGCATCAGGTCCTGGTAATGGGACACTAATCACAACGGCAGTAACTTTGAAACATTGGCTAGTGTTTCTCTAATTATTTGCATTCAATTTGGGCTAATTGAAAAACGGACAAAGCCACTGAGATTGGTCTGCAGGGCTATTTGATGAGCTCATTACTCTTCTTAAAGGGTATTGTGAATTAGCAGTGTCTGGTTCCAAGCGGTTCTGTAGCGTAGCAGGAAACAACTGGCCAGATGTGTCTCTGAAAGGTGTTATTGCTATATCAGAGGTACAACCTCTCGAGTCTTTGTTGGTCACTAAAAACCCTCAAAAGCAGCAGTATGAGTATACACAGGGAAGGATGTGGCACATCACTATGGACAGACAATGTCCCAATCAAAAACAAACCATTTGGTGTTCACTTGAACATCAGTTGAACTTCCTCATGGTCTGATGAGAAAGATCAAACCGTTTGGAGAAGTCAAGGTGCCTTTGACCAGTTCAGCATGGTGGTGCTACCATAATGCTGTGTGGCTTTGTTAATCCCAGTGGTACCAGTGATTTCCACAAAGTTTTCATATTCATTTTACCTCAAATTAGCTCCACAGCATATCAAATTGATCAAAGATCATTACAATATCAATATGTGAAGAACTATATTTGCAGTTGACTTCTTGAATGCAATATTTGGGAGGCTATAATATTTTAAAGGTGGTATATTATTATTCTTTGAACATAATAGTATCGATCTATGGGCTGTACAAAACATGTTCAACACATTTTTTTTGCACAAAATCATTCTTAGATGATGAGATTTTAGTCCAGTTAGTTCTACTTTCAGAATGAGCCGTTTCAGGGCGTCTTGTCACTTTAAATCCAAATAAGCTGCTGCTGGTGATGCCCTCCCACGCCCAGATCAATGTTTTCACTCACACTTGAAAACAGCTGCAAACAGGTGTGCAATTATACAACCGTACATCTTTGACTTCTGGATGGTAAGTTGATTTCCATCAGCCATTATAAAATAAAACCAGCTGCCCAAACCTGCTGGAATTCTGCTGGGGTTGCTGGGTAACGGGGCTGGGCTTGGCCGGGTTTGCTAGGTAACAGGGCTGGGCTCGGATGGGGTTGCTAGGTAACGGGGGCTTGGCTCGGCCGGGGTTGCTAGGTAACGGGGCTGGGCTCGGCCGGGTTTGTTAGGTAACAGGGCTGGGCTCGGCTGGG
This sequence comes from Poecilia latipinna, assembly GCF_001443285.1. Classification (NCBI taxonomy): domain Eukaryota; kingdom Metazoa; phylum Chordata; class Actinopteri; order Cyprinodontiformes; family Poeciliidae; genus Poecilia; species Poecilia latipinna. Next base: position 99,259 of record NW_015114087.1, on the reverse strand, counting down.
GTTGCTAGGTAACGGGGCTGGGCTCGGCTGGGGTTGCTAGATAACAGGGCTGGGCTCGGCTGGGGTTGCTAGGTAACAGGGCTTGGCTTGGCTGGGGTTGCTAGGTAACAGGGCTTGGCTCGGCTGGGGTTGCTAGGTAACGGCGCAGTGCTCTCTGTGACTTAACATTCCAGAGGGTTTTATTTCTACATAATGGGTATTATGAGACTAAAGTCATATTACAATTTTATTTTCGTATTATTATGACTTTATTCTCGAATTATTTCAACTTTATTCTCAACTCTATGACTTTACTCTCATATTATTATGACTTACGCTTTTATTATTTTGACTTTAATCCCATAATACTACGATTTTATTCTTCTATTATTTCTACTTTATTCTTGTGCGAGTTTATTTTCAAAATTTTACGCCTTCATTATAATTATTTTATTTTATTTCTTATTAGTATGACCCTAACACTCTGTTGTAATTTCAGGTTTTACTGTGAAAGTGTTATTTATGCAAGTATTTTGTCATTTTTCTTTAGTGAATAAACTGTCATTTTTAACAGCATTTCTGTCAACTCCATCTGCTTTTGCGCGCTCTACGCCTACCTGAGGTAGAGCACCCGCGCTATCAGGCCGTACAGCACGATGGCGAGGAGCAGCGGGATGACGTAGAAAATGGCGAAGTCAATGAGGTAGATGGGGAGGTAGAGCTCCCGTTTCACTCGGTAGCCACACTGCACATGTCCGTCCTGGCCGACCTGCACATCAAACACAGACATGGCGGAGATAAAAACAAAACCAGCTCCAGCCCTCGAAGCTGCATGTAATAATGGTTCACATCTCAACATAATAATACTGCTCTCAGACGAGGCTCAGGGCTCTTAAGCAGCCCGCAATTTAAGCAGCATTTGAACAAAACAGGTCGTAAATGTTTCACCCGCCTGCTGCGGACTCCTGTCTGTGATAAAATACAGCATCTTCCTGTAATAGCTGAGTAAATAAGCCTGTGATTCAGCACTGTATAAATAAGTTTATGCCCCACACTCTCATTCTGTGTATTATTAGTTCGACCTCATGATGGTCAGAGTAAACAAAGGCCTCAGGCTTGCCTCAGCCTTCCACCCATTCATTACTATAAAACGCTACGTTACCACAAGAGCTCATGATAAATGCCATATTTGTTACAAAAAAAATCAACTCATGCAAAATGCTTCACAAAGAATGGGTCAAGATAAATAAAGTGAAAGCTAATGTGGTCTTTAATAACTTTGGCAAATGCAATAAAAAACAACTAGTAATAAATATTATAAAAATAAATGCAGATTTGAGCAATTTTTCTGATTTTTTTAATTAAATAATTGCACTAAATAGCCACAAAATAATCATTCCAACACAGCTAGTAGTTCTTTTTTTTGTCATTAAGTTGGAAACTATGTGCTTTTGCAGAATCCTATACAGGCCAAGATTGTGTTTCAAGACAAGAATATTTTTTCAAAGCTTTTTTAGCTCTAATGGCCTTTATTTGAAAGTGCCAGGCCAGGAGAGCAGGGCAATGAGGGTGAGGGAAGACATGTGGCAAAGGTCACCAGGCCAAGATTCGAACCTGCGACGGCCACGTTGAGGACTAAAGCCTCCTTAAGTTTCTGCGCCACCACAGCACCCAACAGACAAGAACTTTGACTTCAATTCCAGGCGCTCAAGTTGTACAGACAAAAGGTTTAAACATATAAACTTTAAGGGATTTTCGACCAACATCAACATCCCATAGGAGAATTTTCTTTTCATCGTTCTTTGCATTAAAACCCAAATACAAAAATAGAAATAAAACCATCATTCTTAAAACACAAGAACACATTTTATACAGTAGATAGATACCAATCAAAAATTATAGGCAGTTTTAGGCAATGTTTGCATCCCTAAACAAGTTTTATTTAGCTGGACTGAAGGTACAATGAGTCTATTATAAAGGTTTCAGATCCATGTTGTAGATGAAAACTAAACAGAAGGTATTTTAATCCTTTTATTAAAAACTAGCTCCACCCTTCCTGATTCTACATTAAGAATTTAAGACTTAATGTTTCAATACTTAATGTAGCAGCCAGAAACTGTATGTCTGCACGTTTTTTCTTGTCCAACTGATTGTTTTGTTTGTTTTTTATTAAAAACCTGTTTGAAATAAATGAATAAATGAAATGAAAAATGAAAATGTAAAATTTATTCTGGCATTTAACAAATAGAAAAAATTTTATCATCCTAACTGACCTAAAACGGGAAAATTAAATTTTTTCTCACTGATTTTACGTCCATGTGAAAAAATCAGAGGTGGGCAGAGTACCCAAAAATTTTACCCTAGTAAGAGTAAAAAGTATTTGGTAAAAAGTCTACTCAAGTACTGAATAAATTATCAAATTATCAATCATTTCATTTTTTAAAATTACATCATCAGACGGATCAAAATATAAAATTAAGTGAAAATTTTGGTATTTTAAGGACAAAAATGACAATAATTCATATAAGTAACAGAAATGACAAAATCATGCTAAAAAACTGTCCAAATCATTATTTTAATATAAAACTTATAAGACTTTAACCTGCAGTCGGTGTTTGTGTCTGGTGAATTTTTGGTTAAAAAAATCCAGAAATTACTCAAGAGTAGAGATACTTTGTAATAAATTAATCAAGTAAAAGCAAAAAGCACAGAATAGTAAAAATACTCCTAAAAGTGTTTTGTTTTTTTTTCAAAAAAGTTACTCAAGTAAATGGAACTAGTTACTACCCAACTCTGGAAAATGTGCATCAGTGTATGTAAATGTCTGCTTCAGCAGTAAATATGGATTTAGTTAATCAATCATCCTGACCGATCTGATAAATAACGGTTTCTACTAAAGTGGTAATGTGTCTCATCGTCTGTCGCTCTGCTGATGATTGACTCAACGCCAGACACCTGAGTCCCAACCTCTTCACAGAAACGGGAAAGTCGCCACTGCACCTGCACCAATCGGATCAAATCAGCTCTGTTCTCCTGACAGGTCTGACGGGACGCCCAGTGGATCCACGGATCAGATCCAGAACCACCCAGCGGTTCTAAACGTGAAATAAAATTACTGTCTTTGTATACAAACCAGAAAAGGTGGGAATTTATTGTATCGTTTATCATTTATCGTGATAAATTTCTGATCATTTCTGATCATGATGACATTTTGATTCATCATGCATCGTTGGGATTGTTACTTTTTCTCCACTGTTTGTTCATAAAGGTGTATTAATAAAGATTAATAAATTCAAATCCAGGTTCTGGGTGCAACATATTTACAGAAAAAGAAGATTGTTTTTTATCTTAACTGCAAAATGTACATATTTTTTATAGTTTTGGCTTAATTACTGCTCTGAATGTGTTGGGATTTTTTCATCAATTGGCCATTTTGAGCCTATACTCCAATTAACAATTAATCGGTTACTAGTTGACAATTATTTCAATAATCGATCCATCACGATTAATCTGAATAATCTGATAAATCATTTCAGCCCCAAACTCTTTCAAAGATTGAAAAATTACTAGAACTAATTTCTAAACTGTATGGAAAGTACACTAGGGCTGGGTTATTTATCGTATTATCATTTATTGTGATAAATTTTTGATCATGATGTTAATTTTGATTTATTGTTGTCACAATAAATTCAAATGAATAATGTTTAAAAATACCTAAAACTCTCCTTATTGCTGGGATCATTTTCACAATTTTTCTCCACTGTTTGTGCAATAAACATGTTTCAATAACTATAAACAGTCAAAAATATGATTAGAACCAGTTACTGTGTGCATTTTAGTTATTCAAAACACACTTATGCTTCTCATATTAAACCTGTTTGGGAATATGTAATATAATAGTCATTTTAAAGTTACAGTCAACTTAATAGCAGGAGAGAAACACATTTTATGGTTTAGAGTTGCTGTTTTTGTTAATTTTCATGGTTATAAAATTACCTAAAAAAAGCTGTAATATATAGCTATAATCACTTTTATTGTTATCACAGCAGTATCACAAATTAAATGATGGACTTTCATTAGATTTAAGTCCATATCGCTCATCCCTACCAACCAGACCTGCAAAAATTGTCAGAAAATCAGATATTTTCTATTATTTCCTAACCTGAATGTCCACCAGGAAGAACCACAGCATGCAGTAGACGCAGGTGAAGATCCAGACGCCGGTTATGATCCGCTTCGCACGCGACACTGTGCACACCGTCTGAGCCTTGATGGGATGGCAGATAGCAATGTACCTGCAGGTGGGGAGCAAACACAAGGTCAAAACAGGTTCAGGTTTTTTATTTATTTTATTCCAGTAAAGTAGACGCCACTCAGCCGTTAATGCAGCAGAATCAGAGTGCTGTTCGGAAGCCTTTTCTTTCATTATCCGAACACACAGGTGGCGTTAAAACTGAAACTGCACACAGAGGTCACATCATTACGAGGTGCCTGTCTTTAATCCCTTGAGCCTGGCAGAGCAGAGAGGCGGGAATACGGCTTGGGATTGGATGTATGTGAGGGGATTCATGGTTTAATCATTTCTCAGGTTCTCCATGGAAGTCCCCTCAGCAGATCCACACTCTGTTATTAAAACACAACCTGATGTGAGTGTCAGGAACGAAACTGAGCAAATGTTACCAGGTGGGTGTCTAAAAATAAAAGCGCTGAGGTTGAGAGCTTGAACAATTACAGGATGAGAGAGAAAAAGAGATTTTGAGTCAAAACAGGATCATAAGTGTCTTATTTAACAGGATGTGGGGGAAAGTACACACAAAGACTGAATTATACAGCTTTAAAAGTTTAATGAGGACAAAGTTAGGCAGAAAATAAAACAACAAACCAGAAAATAAAAGATAAAAGCTACAATAACAATATTGTTTTAATTTTTTTATTATTTTAAAGAAAATTACTAAATATATACATGTATTGCATTATGATCATTAACAAGTACAAAACTTTGCTCTCTGTCATCATAATAATGGAGCAACTATAGATATTATTATTGTTATTAATAATAACATGTACTATATTGTCCATATAGTACATGTGAAAATATATATTCATATTATGCATTATATATTATTATGAAATAATAATAATAATGCATTATTATTAAGTAAATAACTTTACTATTTATGCTGCGATAATAATAAAAATAATTACTCAAATATTATATACGTTTATTTGTCATTTATTTATTATTTATTTTAGTTTTATTTATTTATTATTTATGTATTTTTTATTCTTAAGACATAAATAAATAAAACTGATACAACTGTCACTACCAATCATAATTGTTTGTAATGTATTTATTTTATGTAAGCAATTTAACTAAAAAATGTCCTAAAAATTAAATCATGATAATAATAAAAATGAACCTTTTGTTACCATTTATTATTATTTTTCTTATATTAACATTAAAATAAATAAATTAAAAATAAAAGTCAACACTGTGAAGTTAGATGTCGGGTCTCTGATTAAATAAAATAAACATTTTCTCATCAGATGCTTGCCATCTGGTATCCCTGAAACGCCGTCGCTGAACGTTATGAAGTCAAATCCCTCACTACGTTACAGAGTAGGACAGTGAGCCGTAACATAATCACATAAATATCTTCCTCAGGACATTTAACTCAACACGCAACCAAATGTTTTGGCTCAGATGAGGTAAATACGGCGCGGGGTATAGAGTACGGTGGGGGGTATAGAGTACGGCGCAGGGTATAGAGTATGGCGAGAGTACGGCGAGAGTACGGTGAGAGTACGGCGCGAGT
>NW_015114087.1:89768-90194 GCF_001443285.1 Poecilia latipinna | reverse complement strand
GCGGCGGGGGTGTGGGGGGGGGGGGGGGGGAGAGGGTAGGGGGGGGGGTATAAGGTAGGGGGGGGGTACGGCGCAGGGTATAGAGTACGAAGGGGGGTATAGAGTACGGTGCAAGTACGGCGCAGGGAATAGAGTACGGCGCAGGGTATAGAGTATGGCGAGAGTACGGCGAGAGTACGGTGAGAGTACGGCGCGAGTACGGCGCGAGTATGGCGCGGGGTACAGACTATGGCGTAGGGTATAGAGTATGGTGCAGGGTATAGAGTACGGTGGGGGGTATAGAGTACGGTGCGAGTACGGCGCAGGGTATAGAGTACGGTGCGAGTACGGCGCAGGGTATAGAGTACAGAGTACGGCGCAGGGCACAGAGTACGGCGCAGGGCACAGAGTACGGCGCAGGGCACAGAGTACGGCACGGGGTATAGA
>NW_015114087.1:80174-86800 GCF_001443285.1 Poecilia latipinna | reverse complement strand
AGTACGGTGGGGGGTATAGAGTACGGTGCGAGTACGGCGCAGGGTATAGAGTACGGTGCGAGTACGGCGCAGGGTATAGAGTACAGAGTACGGCGCAGGGCACAGAGTACGGCGCAGGGCACAGAGTACGGCGCAGGGCACAGAGTACGGCACGAGTACGGCGCAGGGTATAGAGTACGGCGCGAGTGCGGCGCAGGGTATAGAGTACGGCGCGAGTACGGCGCGAGTACTGCGCAGGGTATAGAGTACGGCGCAGGGTATAGAGTACGGCACGAGTACGGCGCAGGGTATAGAGTACGGCGCAGGGTATAGAGTACGGCACGAGTACGGCGCAGGGCACAGAGTACGGAGTATGGCGCGGGGTAAAGCATGTGACCCACGGCCTTAATCCTCCAGGTGGCAGTCATTTTGCTGCATGTCTTCCTCCTCTCTCACATCCACTTTCCTGTCTGACAACTCAAATAAAGGCCAGTAGAGCCAATCAGACCAGAATATAGTCTTAGAGGGTAAATCAATAAAGACTCAAAGTCTTTAGAGAACAAGTCTGAAGTCTTTGTTTTTGTGATCCAAGTCACACATTCGAGTTTGCAGAACTTCCAATGATTCTCCAAACTGAGGTCACTCTTACGTCTTTACATTAGAGGGAAGATACTGACTGCTCAGAAATACTCTACATAACCTCCTCACTTCACAAAGCAGAAAATAACACCAGCCTGCCCTTTACGGTCTTTTTGAGTCCAAACCTTCATCATATATAACTTTTACTATTATGAGACTATAACGATAACAGTGTGAACGTAATTATTATCCAACGTCAAGCTTGCTAAAAACTATCAAGTCATAAAAACACATTTAAAAAAATCCTTGTACAGTGTTTTAATATTAACTCACTGAAATGTGGAAAAGTTGCTGCAGCTAAATGAATCAGAAGAGATAATTTCACTGAGTGTCCCTTTGAACTCTTGCTCAGTTTGAGTTCTCATGATTAAAGTGCCGCTAGTCTGCTGAGTGCCATCGACCTGAACACCTCCTGTTTTTATCTTTCATACCTCAGACCCTGACATTTATCACGCCGTGCAGAGTATCCACTTCATCTGTCTCATCTGTGGGCGAACGCATTGTTTTCAGAGCTGGGCATAATGCCCAAAAAATTATTCTCCAGTAAGAGTAGCACTACTTCTACATATTTTTACTGAAGTGATCAAATTATCAATCAATTAATATTTAACAATTACATCATCAGGGAGACTGAATTACAAAGTTAAGTGGAAATTCTGGTTTAAGGACAAAAATGACAATAATTCACATAAGTAACAAACAACAATAAAATCAGGTGTAAGAAAATCTGTTTCTTTAAATAAAAAAACTTACGAAACTTTAACAAAACCTGCAGGTTTGTGTCTGTGTCTGCTGAATTTTGATTAAAACATGTTTGTTTCTCAGTGAGTGGGTAGAAAATCCAGAAATTTTACTCAAGTAAGAGAAGAAATGCTTCATAATAAAATTACCCAAATAAAAGTAGAAGGTACAGTGTAGTAAAAGCACCTCTAAAAGTTCAATTTTTTTAAACAGGTTACTCAAGTAAGTGTAATTAATTGCTGCCAAACTCTGGTGTCAAACCAACCAAACCCTTTGAAAGCCCTGTTCCCCTCCTCTCCTGTGGGGGCGCTGCACAAAGAACCACTGAAGGAAATGACTCAAAAAGACACTGAGCACAACTTCCTTCTTCACAAAATGCAAACAAAATGGAGTGCCGTCAGATTTTAGCAGTTGTAAAATTTCTCTCTTGCCTTTTTCCACTTCTGCTCGCGATATTTCATAATAAAATTATTCAAGTAAAAGTAAGAAAGTATTTGGTAAAAAATCTACTCAAGTACTGAATAACTGATCAAATGATCAATCATTTAGGTGGAAATTTTTCGTGTTTTTAAGAATGAAAATTACTCATATGAATAGCATAATTACATAATATCATGCTTAGGCTAAATAAAATGTTTCCCAATCAGTTTCTTTTAATAAAAAACTTATAAAACCTTAACAAACTGCAGGTGTGTGTCTACGTCTGGTGAAAAGATATTTGTTTTTCATTCAGTGGGTAGAGAATGCAGAAATTTTACTCTTTACAAATTTTACATTAAAGTAATAGAAATGAGCGTCTCTCTCACCTCTCCACGGTGAAAGCAGTGATGGAGCACGAGGACACGTTGATCCCTAGGTACTGCAGGTAGGTGATGCCCAGGCACCCGGCATTCCCGTAGATCCAGGTCCCCGTCAGGCTGTCCGACACGTTGGGCAGCCCCGCCGCCACCAGCACCGTCAGGTCGGCTATGGCCAGGCTCACCAGGTAGCAGTTGGTGGGCGTCCTCATGTGGCGCGAGGTGACGACCACGAGGACCACCATGATGTTCCCCACGATGCCAACGCAGCACACCAGCAGCACCAGGAACACCGAGATCGTCTTGTACTCCAGCGAGTCGGAGACGGTGACGGCGGCGCTCAGGGAGATGTTGGTCGGCGTGTCGATTCTGGAACTGAGGTTGTGGGTCATGTCTGCGTGTTTGGTAACCGACGGCGATGCTCATTTAATCTGAATCGGGTAGGAAGAGTTGTGACCCCCAACCTGCTGCCATGTTTTCTTCTTCTTCATTTGGAGAACTTCTTCTCATGTAGGCGGTTTTGGAAAGGTTTAACTAGGGACTGATTTGTCCTGAATCCGGCTCAGTCCTTGTTTTCTAGGATTCCTGTGGTTTTCTATATGATTTAGTGAGAAAACTGGATTTATCCCAACACTTCCAAACACACCTCAGTTACCTGAAAACAGCCATCAGGCTGCATGAATGCAGATTCCCTTTACTCCCAATTAGCATCTTCTCCATACCAGAGACTTTTAGCAGGCTGAAAAAGTGGAAAAGGGAAAACATAACTTATTACCAAAGCAGCCCAAAGGTTTCACTTCCTTCAATGTGAAATTCAAACCATTTTTATCACACCTTTCGATATAGACAGTAAAACACTTCAACATTTTCTCAGAAATCTTTCATTTTCTTGGGTTCCTAAAACAAAAACTTCCAAGCCAAAGCTTTGTACGGTATAACACTAAGTTTAAGTAAAGACATAAACAGAAAACCAAATAACTAATTAGACTTTGGAATCAATTTTCAAAGGATCTGATCCTTGGATCTCCATTTATCTTTTCAATTAGACGTCCAGGGTTTTAAATCTTCAGTTTGAGCAGTTAGAGGACATCACAGTTACAATACAGCCAAGTAGATCAGCATTTTAGAATTTATGTCCAGAAAAGATAATTAGACAACAGTGCTAAACTTTTTCAAAATGAGCAAAAGCGGTCATTTTTTAAAATGAGCTAAACTGGTAATTTTTAACATAATTTTGCTCATTTTTACCACTTTGAAATCAGTTATTTAAATATGAAAACTGCTCATTTCCACATTGAAAATGAGCAATTTCAATGCGCTAGTAGTTCTGCTACTAGTTTAATAGAATAATTAGAAAACACCAACCAGCTTTCATCAAAAATGACATTTCAGGCCATCTTTTGGCATGGATTATTCATGTGTTCATTCTTCTGCAACGTTTTACTGATACGGTTGCCGATATGATTTATCATTCAGAATGATTATGGGGTCCCTAAGTGCTGGAAAACCTTCCAATGGTCTGAGTCTGTTTATCTCTTCAGGGAAGTCCTCTAATGGACTCACGGAAGGCCGGCTTTGTGGAAAATTGCTGCAGTGCAATCGGAGGGAAATCCTTTTAAAAAAAGAAGACTTAATATTTACAACCGCTGGCTGAGTGGAGGTCAGCTGTGTGGTCTTAAAGAAAAACTCTCAGCAGAAAGGAAGAATTTGACTTAATTACAGCTGAAATGTTTGATGCATGATCACCCCAAGGTTAAATGCAGCTATTTGAGCACACTCAATGCTTTCAGAGCAGTTTCAGGGCAAAAACTGCAGCTAACAGGAAGGTGTCACAACGTATGAAAGACTGCAACATGCATGACTCTTTTCACATCTTATTATGGATAAATGTGTCGTTAAAGTGCCTGATAGTGTTACTTAAAGAAAGCTAACCAGAATCCCGTAAAAGTCAGAGCTGCAGCCAGCTCTAATGAGATCCACAATGGATCCCTATTAAAAGCAATATTCAAATCTACCTTTCAGGCTCCTAAAATACTGCACTCAAAGCATTAAAACGCTTCACGGGTGCATTAAGACCCTCTCGACATGTCAACCTGATGAAACAAAGAAAAGCAAATGATTTTCCCTCCTCTCCTAATGCACTTCTGATGCCTCCTAGTGCATTTCTGATAATGTTACAGCCTCATCTCCAAAAAAAATCCTGCATGGCAGGAGAGGAATCTGATTAAAGACACTTTTCACACTTTTAAGAGCTTGAAAAGGCTTTCGGGTTCCTGGAGGATAAAGTGTTTTTACATTTTAAAGAAGCATAGCATTTGTTTTGAGGGTTTTTATTCTGCTGAAAGCTGATTAACACAGCATGCAACACTTTCAAACTCTGCGACGTTCCCGATTGCTCTTTTTACTTATCTCTCAGCCTGGGCACACACATACACACACGCGCGCACACACACACGCACACACGCACGCACGCACGCACGCACACACACACACACACACACACACACAGCGAACGGCAGCTTTCCGATGGCTGCCTCTAATAAATTGAGGTGGATTCGAAATGAAAAGTAATCTAGTTCCACTATTGTGCCGTCAATCAGACTGCAGCCACTCTCTGTTCCATTACACATGCACAAGAAGTGATTTCCTCCAAGTTTCTGGTCAACAGGCACATTTGGCAAACGGCGAGGCATCAGGAACTCTGATTGGCTCCCGTCGCTGCATACTTCACTAGCACTGATGACTATTCAAAGTGAGAAAATAACGGACCTCAAATTAACATTTTTATGACGCTTTAAGGATTTGGGGATTCAGTTTCTGCAGAAATGATAAGAGGGATTTTCTTCTGCATGGTTCATTTGTGCTTTTTTTTTAAAATATAAGATTTAAAAAAGCAGCAGCATCACAGTTACAGCCTGTTAAACATAGGCAGCAAATGTCCTGCTAGCAGACAGCTGCCTGTTCGTGTCTCGGGGGACAGAAAGCATCTGTAGGTCATTTCTCAGGAGGAAAATGGAGACAAACCTCAATGAAACATTCTGTTGTTTTAACAAAACTACATTCCAGTTCTAGTCTGACTTCAAAGTGGGAAATTCAGACGTCAATGTGGGAAATTCAGATGTCAAAGTGGGAAATTCAGATGTCAATGTGGGAAAAATCAACTGGAATGCCCTCCGAAACTGGATTTCTATGACGGTATATCATCAATTTCCACCAAAAAATTGAGAAATTTGCTAGAAAAACCTCAGAAATGTTGAAACACTTGTCTTTTCCAGGAGCCATTGTAAAGACGTAAAATCAGCTGACCACATGTGCTGGAATTCTGCTTGGGTTGCTAGGCAGTGGAGCTGGGCTCAGCTGATGTTGCCAGGTATTGGTGCAGTGCCTTCTGTGACTTAACTATCTGTAAGTTTTTTGAAATGGCTCCTTTTTTCAGATGCCAAAAATCATTGACTTATTGCCAAAACAATTTTTTTTAGTTCTTGTGCTGTTTATAGAAGCAACTGAAACCCAAATAGAAATACAAACATGTTCAAACTGTGAATTTTGTCAATAGTAATGATGAATGTGACTAAACTGAGCTTACTGCGCCATTAAGATGCATCTGCGTCACGCTGAAGTATTCATCTTCTCCTTCAAATAACTCATACTTATTCAGTCATTTTCTAATTATGCTATCGTGAATTTTACATTTAACCTGCTAACTGAGGAGAGTCTGAGCCGGTTTGTGCATTTCATGCTCTGACCTTGCTGTGAATCTGCTGAGTTGCCCACTTCCGGGAGGATTGGCTGCTGGCCTAAATATTTTCCACTTGTTAATTTTTTTTCTTTCTAGGACAGATAGTTGTGCTTACAGCTTTTCCCAGATTGACTGGCACCAACAATGAGGTCATTTCTGATGTCTTTAAACTTTGGGAATGTGTTGACACACATTCCATCAGCGGCCTGAATGCTAATTCCTCTATATTTTTATCCAAACAGCAAGTAACACATTTTGTTGTTCTTTTTTCAAGCTGGAATTTGATTGTTTTAAAATAAACAAACAGTATTCCATTACAAATGAGCGCAAAACTGAGTCGATATTCCACTAATGTTGAAAAAACACAATTTCGCAATTGCAGTGTTTCAAATAAATAAGAAACGCCGTTAAAATCACAAATGAATATGTTTGTTCAGGGGATAAGGCATTAAAACACATTCGGCGCCATCATACTCCAACCACTTCCTGTCGTCGCGCTGCATCACCGTAACATTTATTGAAACTGTTATATTGCATCAATTCGGCTTCTATTTGGAGATGAAAGCTGGAATCATATTTACTATGAGGAAATGCCGAGTTGACGTCAAATAAATGCTTTAAAATAATAATATATATATATATATATATATATATATATATATATATATATATATATATATATATATATAAAAACAATATAAAATAAGTCTATACACATATAAATACACATC
>NW_015114087.1:75485-77053 GCF_001443285.1 Poecilia latipinna | reverse complement strand
ATATATATATATATATATATATATATATATATATATATATATATATATATATATATATAAATAAACGCAATAAAACTAGTCGGTACACATCGGGAAATACTGATATGCCAGGAGATTTATCCAGGACAAATCGTGTTTGTATTGAATTCAGGTGGAAATCGCTCAATTTAACCATCATTAAAAAGTAAATTTTTTTGCAAAAAAACATTTAAATAAGTAAGAAAAAAATTCTAAAGTACAGGTCCGGTGCTGAAAGAGTGGATTTTTATTAATTTATTTATTTTTTGCTAATGTCCGACTGAGGTAAATTTGGTTTACCGAAGCAACAATCCATGAATCCATTTTGCACTTCTCAGTTTTATTTGCTAAAACTAAAAATAGTGGACAGAACTACTTTTTCCAACAGAATCTGTGTCCATGCCTGGCTAAACGTGTTTTAATGCAGCAAACAGAAGGAGGAGAAACAAAGTAAAAGGCGAAAGATTTCTGAACCTGCAGCTGCTGCACTGATCAGTGAGCGGCATTCAAGCAGCTGCATGCTCACCGTTTGGTCCTTTTGGGTCAATAAGCATTAATGGAAAAAATAATAAATGGGGCAACAGAGCGACAGCTGAAATACAACTGATTAATTGTGGAATTTAAAGTGATTAAATTATCTGAAATTACAACACAGAAATCTGAAAACGTTCCTGCTCATTTTAGTAAATCAGTAGAAAATAAACGTTTTCTTTCTCCAAATGTACCTGACAGTACAAACTTTTAATTATTCTGCCAGGAGGTTAGAGTAAACTCACCCGATCAGTGTTTGTGTTTCCATCCTCTCTGATTCGTCCATAATTCTCTTTTAATCCCGTTTTTGCTCTCCAGATTAATTTCTCCGGACTGTTTGAGTGCGTCAGCCGCTGTTTACGGCGCTCCGCGGCAGAGCCATGCTTCAACTGTTGTCTACATGATGTGAACACACAGAGTGTCGCTACTACTGGCTGTGGGTCTGACACACACTCTCTCTCACTCTCACACACACACAGGAGGCAGAGCAGGTGCCTTCAAAATAAAAGCATAAGGTTTTTATGTTGCATTTATCAAAACAGTATGACTAAAAATAACATAAGAACAAAACACTGTTAAAATTTTGAAAGACATGGAAATATTCAATTGATTAACAGTAAAACAAATAATATCCAAACCCAGAATCTTCTCACTTGAAGGTAACGGTGCTACCAACTACAACTCTTCCACCCACAATAAAAACAATTAAATAAAATACACTGACCTTTTAAAATCAATCTTGTAATTTGTTATCTGCTTTTGCACGGTTGGAACAATTACCAGTGACATTTAAAATCAAGGATTAGACACTATGCAAACACAAGTGTCAAAATTAAAAAACTTTCTCCAGCAGATGAATGGTGTTATAAATTTATGTCTTTTACAAACATTTTATTTGACCTTTTTATAAAAGAGCCATGTTTCTCTGTTTGCTATGACAACTTTTTTTTTTTTTTTTTTTTTTGGGGTTTTCACTTGGTTTTTTTTTTTGTTGTTTTTTCAAGGTTTTGAAGATATGG
>NW_015114087.1:49166-72210 GCF_001443285.1 Poecilia latipinna | reverse complement strand
TTAAAAAAAGCCCATTTTTTTTTTTTTCTTTTAAAAATTTTTTTTTTTTTTTTTTTTTTGGAGTTTTCACTTGGTCTTAGTTGTTGTTGTTTTTACAAGAGTTGGAAGATATGGATTTAAAGTTTTATCATTTCCTGATACTATTGTGATAATGATAAAAGTGATGATGAAAGCTATTTATTACTAATTTTATGGGCAACTTTATGTCTGTGAATGCATAACTTCTCTTAAAAAATATGTCCATGTGTAATACGCTTATAAGAAATTTGTCACAATAAATGTGTGTATGAAAGGCCAAAATGCATTAAAAAAAATTTCCCCAAATATGTGGTTACGTGTGACCTAGCCCTGTTAGCAAACTGTCCTCCTCTCCTTTGCTTTTGCTACTCTTCTTTAAATCTCTGTCTGGCATAGAATTATTGATCAACATAAATCTGAAAGATTTCAGAAAAAAATGAGAAGGAATACAGAAATGAGAGTGAGATCAGGAGTTGACTTGTTCTAGTGCTGAAACCGGTGCTATGCAGTTCTTCTGTTAAATCCAGACATATGGTCCAGGCTGAACACCATCACTCTTTTCATCCATTCAGAAAGTTTGGAACAACATCCAGCCGCAGTATTCAGCCATAAGAGGGTTGTTATGTCTAAATTATGTGTGGTGCCAGCTGCTGCCAGACACGGCCCATGGTGTTCCATCTGTCAAACGCAACATCAGACATGAGATAATTAAAGTGGACCTATTACGTAAAATTCACTTTTTGCAGGTTTTGTACATCCATTTGGATTTCTGTTGTTTCTAAAAATAACAACAACAACAAAAACAAGCTGTTTTTTGGCAATAAGTTCATGGGTTTTTGGTGTCTGAAAAATGAAGTGTTTCTAAACCCACCTGATTGTTGAGTCACAACGAACGGGCACTGTGCCGTTACCTAGCAATTCAAGCTGAGCTCCAGGACGTTTGGCCAGCTGGTTTTACTACTGCATGCACTGTACAATGGCAACATACTGTATGCACTGTACAATGGCAACATACTGTATGCACTGTACAATGGCAACAATTGTTTTGGTGTTCATGTATCATCCAAAAACCACTTGCTGCATTCTTGTTGGTTGTGCAGGAGGCTGTACTTCTTCTTTTCAAAGATGTACGGTTGTACAATTGAGTAACCAGTTTGCCTCTCCTAACAACAGTACAAGCACATAAAAAAACACCCAGACAATTTTTAACATTAATGTTTTTTGGTCTCTGGAAAATGAGAAATTTCATGATTGTTGAGTCACAGAGGTTGCTGCAACATTGCCTAGCAACCCAAGCAGAGCTCCAGCACATTTGGTCAGCTGGTTTTACTACTGTATGTGGTGCACAATGGTTGTTGGAAAAGACAGTGTTAACTTACCAGCCAGAAACCACTTTCTGCATTCTTGTTGGTTGTGCAGGAGGCTCTACTTCTACTTTTCAAAAATGTACAGTTGCATAATTGCACATATTTTTGTAGCCATTCTAACGTGCGAGTGTAAACGATGATTTTGATGTGAAATAGGCAGAACTGAGCAGACTAAAATATCATTATCTAAGAAAGAATTTGTGCAAAAAAAATTTAATGAATATGTTTTGTATCCTAACCTGCTAAAGGAAGGATAATATGTCACCTTGGACCAGAAAATATCTCAACAATTTGCTTGAAGAGCTGCTTTCTCCAGTTCACACACAGTATTAGATATACATCAGAGTAAAGTTAAGTTGATCTGCTGCATTAATCTTCTCCAGTATGTCTCCACCGAGCTCCTGAACTGCTGTCAAAACATCCATTTTAGGACAAAATGGACACCATACAAAGAGGAAAATCTATTACTCAAGACTGTTGCTGTGTTTACTTTTGATGTTTTCAGCTGATAGTTTGGCTTTTCTTTAAGGTTACCCAGCAGGTGCCCTGAGGCAACCGATGGAAACTGAGGAATGACTGATGACCGAGCAGAGCAGGCACGTAAATGTACAGTAGGAAGAAATGACTTGGGCCTTTAACTTTCCCCCCAGTGGCCTCCATTATTAATGACTGATGTGTTAAACAGCTGACAGGGCCCTGCAGGGGAGGAAAGAATAATGAGTGTGGCTGCAATCCCAAAAGTCAGAAATGTAAGAATTCATCCAGTGTCCATTTCTCCTGAAATGCATCACCGCAGGTCGCCTGCCATTCAGACGTAAACAGAGATGTGTTAGCTCAGGCTGCAGATATTCCACATATGCCAGGCGGGAACTTTTAGCTCCAACAGCAGGGGGCTGCATAGATATGAGTCTGTTCTGAATGCAGGACACATTTCATTTGCTGTACTTCTGTCAAGGTGTAGAAGTTATTTTGATTGATAACAAATTATTGCAAATGTACAGAAAATGCTATAAATATGTAAAGCAGTGGTTGCCATTAAGGACACGTTGAGAGAACCCAAGAACCACTTTTTTTATTTTTATTAAAACTGAAGAGATTTATTTACAATTTTGTACAATGTACAATTTTGGCTTAATTTCTGTCTTGAGTGTGTTGTTTTTTCAGCAAATCGTCTTTTGGAGTCTGGAGTGATTGACTAATTTAAGTGATTAATCAATTAATCTAAACTGAATTAGTTGGAGATTATTTCAATACTAACAATTAACCATTTCAGCACTAACAGGATTTAATTATTTAGGTCTAAATTTGTGCTGTTTGTCTTGTAAATTAATCTTCATAAATTCTTTAGATAAAGTTCTGTGAAAAAAGTTTAGCCTTAAAATGTAAAGACAGTTCCCTTAGATGAATTTGACACATTATATGTGTCAACAAGGAAAAAAGAGTGAATCCAGATTAATTGAAACAGAAAATAAATACATAAATAAATTATAACCTGAAGCAACTTATGTTTTCCCTTTCATGAAGAATTAACCTCATGAGGTTTTAAAGGTTTCATTCTGGAGGATCCTTAGGCATTTTTTTTTTTTTCATCCCTTGCTTCATATATTGATTGTACTATAATTCATCATTATCCCAGTTTGTCTCAAAGGTTTGAAATATTTCGAAATCATAGACAACTTTAATCTGAGTGGAATTTAAAACGTTTACTTTCGTTTAAAGTCGTTACTGCCACCTAGTGGCAGAAAGCAAAAGAAGCAACTATTCTAAAGATTCCTTAAATACGAATTCAGGAAAAAAAAGCAAAATAGTTACCACTATTATACTGTCTAATTATTTTTAAACTAAACAGTTTAAAGTACTGTTCAGATTTTAGAGTTACTTAAACAAATCTCTTCTGTCCAGATTGAATGGCGGATATTGAATATGAACAGTTCAAATCTGTCCATTGTGGGAACTTCATTAAGCAAGTACAAGTAAAAAGAATGTAAAACAAAAAGTAGCCTACATCTACTCCTAAAAATACATAGTATAACTATAACTTTAATATAATCAGAGGTGGGTAGGATAGAACTACTTCAGCATGTCTTTACTCAAGTAAAAGTAAAAAGTAGCCATCTGAAATTAGAGTAAAAAAGTATTTGCTAAAAAGGCTACTTAGGTACTGAGTAACTGATCAAAACATTAATCAATCAATATCTGAAAATTGTCTGATCAGAAAGACCAAAATATGAAATTATGTGAAAATTTTTATATTTTTAAAAGACCAAAATGAAAATAATTTATATGAATAACTTCATTACAAAATATGCCAAAAGAAAAAAATTTTCCAAATCAATTTCTTTTATTGAAAGAAACTGATCTGGAAATTTTTCTTTTGCCATATTTTGTTATCTTTTGTTACCTACAATAACGTTATCCTTAAAATGACAAAATTTCCATTTAATTTTATATTTTGGTCTGCCTGATTATGTAATTTTTAAATATTCAATTATTTAAAAATGCAAAATACTTTGCTACTCTTACTTGAGTAATTTCTTTGGACGGCTACTTTTTACGTTTACTCGAGTACAAATATGTTGAAATAGTGCTAATCTTACTTGAGTGTTTGAGTACTCTGCTCATCTCTGTTCATAATAAAATTGCTCAAGTAAAAGTAAAAAGATACAGCGTAGGAAAAATACTAATAAAAGTAAAAACAATTCAAAAAAGTTACTCCAGTAAGTGTAAGCACTTATTACCAAAGTCTAAATATAATATAATATAATAACTGATCGTAGATCAGATTTTGTCCGATGACCTTTGGCTGCCGTCGTTCTGAATGAACTGATCTCAGATCAGCCATCCCTGTCTTCCAGTTCGGTGTGACTCCTCCCCTTCTCCAGCTCCGCTCTGTCGTCTGTGGATGACGCTAAGCTAATGGCCGCTGGTGCTGCACGGTGCGGGCTCATTTATTTTCTCCGCCGCAGCGGCTGAAGTTAAACCGTGAACAAACTGACCGTAGGTCGTTACTCCGGTATCAGTGGGAGGGGGCCGTCGGTATCGCTGCAGAGCCGTCAGTAAAGAGCTCCGGGTCGGCAAGGTGAATGGAAAAAAAATGCTGTTAGTTAGCCGTTAGCCTTTAGCTTAGCTTCAGTGATGCTACATTGTCAACTCAAAGATGGCGAGCGTTGCGCGGCTAAACCGAGACAAAGTTCGTAACTAAGTCGTTAAGCTCGACCGGTTTCATGTTTCTTAGCCGTGGAAGAAGTTCGCGGTTCGGCCAGGGCATTTTGGGCTCGATTAGCCTTCTCTCTGTTCGTCGCCAGGTTCTGGGCCTAAGCTAGCTTGACCAGCAGCTATTGTAAGTGTTACCGCTTGTTTTCGCTGCAAGAGATAATGTGTAGCATTCACAGCAGTAAAAATGTTTGATTCGGTAAATTAGGAGGTCCATGTGAGGGGTCGAGGTGGTAAACCAGATTCGGTAAATCTGAGCTGGTAAGCCGGGAGCTGTCCTTCATGAAGCTCATCTTTGTATTTGCTGTATCTTTCCAAAAAATACGTTTTTTTCCCTCATGTATGACGTAATCAGATTGAATACAAACGCTGCACTCATTTATAAAGCTCCAAATTTAGCTGTTTTTTTGTAGCTTAGCCATGGCTTGTTTTTATATAAAAATGTTAAATTAGAGCAAGTTATGAAACACTGATCAGCCATAACATAATTACTATCTGATGCTTATTACAGAATGTCCCACAGATTTTTAATATTATCAATGAAATTGGGTTTCAAGGCGATACACTGCGTTCAGGAAGGTTCCATGTATCATCCACAGAAATGTTGTGGTCCATATTGTTTTATCTCTGAGTGGAAGATGCACATGCAGGACTCAGAGTTGTCATGCTCTTTCTTTGGGTTCAACATTTAAAACATTTAAGGTTTTTCATAATCTTAAATGGTATGAAACAAACTATTTGTTGGCACAGTTTTGTTTTATCAGAACCAGCAGGGCATTTTTTTCCCTTTTTTGTATGCTTTTTAGGTTCTGACAGGTGGAAGATGGAAACTTCCCAGAGATAATCTGACCAAGTCATCCTAGTATCTCAGATCTACTTTTCCATTATTTCAAGATCAGACAGAGTGATCACTGAATTTCTGATTTACAACTTTTGTGGTCAAAACAGGCGTGTCTGTAACCAGAACCCTGAAGGTACGGTGCAGTATCTGGCACTAAGATGTTAGCAGCAGATATTTTAAATCCTGGAAGTTGTATGTTCAGCACAACATATAATATGGGTGCTTCAAATTTCTTGAATTTAAGTGGGTGTCTTCAAGGTTTGGAAAGTGCTTGATTTCTATATAAAAGCAGTTTTTTTTCTATTAAAAACATTAAAGTTTATGCCTTTAATGTTTGAGTAAAAGCATCAATTTTAATAAACATTAAAATTAAACATTGTTTACAGTTTTAATCAGATAAAGATGATGAAATTTTTTTCCCTCACTGTCTGGAGTTAAATCAGACAAAAATGTATCTTCTTTTAGATTAGTTAGAAAGACCAAAATTATTTCTATTTGCTAAATGCCACAAGAAAGGTGTCGGGTGTAAGAGAGACATTTTGGGATGTAAAATAGTCACATTTTAGTGTACTTTGTCATAGGATATCAATACTATCAACTATGCAAAGAGCATAGAATTAGACTGAATAGATCTGCCATTATTTATCACATTGTGACAGATACCCAATCTAGAACTTATTTCAAAATTCAGAAAAATACAGTTTAATATCGAATTGTTGCATGTATTAGGCACATTCTCACCGATACACAATCTGTATCTTCAGTATTGGGACTGATACAGATATTAATATCTGATTGGTGCATCTCTAGTTTTAAGTCAAAGTAAGGTTTGTTTTTCTGCACTAAACCTCAGATATCCGTATTGGAAATTAAAATGGAAAAAGTGGATCGGTGCGTCACTAGATGTGATGTTCTGGCTGATCGGTGTTTTTCCTTTTGTTGCGTGGACTTTGTGAATGCATGACTCATCGATTCACGCTTTCTTTCTCCGTCAGAATCATCCGCCATGGATACGCCTGAAAGCCCCACGCAGTCCCCTCAGTCTCCAGAGGAGGAGAAGGGCCTTTCCGACAGCGAGCTGCTGCGCTCTCCCGACGATGACGAGGCCGGCGGCGTCCTCTCGGACAGCGAGTTGCTCCAGGACGAGGAAAACGGAAGCCTGATTGAGGAGGAGGAGGAGGAGGAGGAAGAAGAGTATGAAGGGCGAGGAGGAAGATTGGACCTGGAAGACGAGGTCGTCCCTGACTTCGTCTCTGATCCAGAGGACGAGGAGCCTGTTGAGGGGTCGAGGATGGGGCTGGAGGATGAAACCATCGTGTTCATGGATGGTGATGAAGATGATCCACAAGGGCGAAGGTCGGGTGAGGAAGAGGACGGAGTTCTGGACACGCCGCAGTCTCCGGACATGGAGCCAGACCAGAGCAAGGAGCGTGCCGAGTCTGAGGAGGACGGCGGCGACGAAGGGTACGGCGGCTACAGGGAGGAAGCCTCAGCAGAGCGGGATGAAGATAAAACCAAGGCTGAGGAAGAGGAGGAGGAGGAAGAGGAGGAACTGCGAAGAGCTGAAGAGAGGAGAGCGGTTCTGGTGAGGGAGATGAAGGAGGATTCGGCCTCTGTTTCCCGGGAGCTGGACGAACACGAACTGGACTATGACGAGGAAGTCCCGGAAGAACCGGTTCCTGCTCAGGATGAAGAGGAGGATGAGGAGGACGCGAAGGCGGAGGGAGGAGAGGAGGATGAGGAGGCAAGCGAAGAGAAGAACAATAAGAAAAGGGAGAAGAAGCCGATTCTTCCTCCTTCTCCAGCTAACGACGAGTCCAAGAGGCCGGAAAGCTCCAAAGGGACAGAGAGACTCCGGAGAGATTCGTTCAGAGATCGGAAGAAAGACGAAGACGATGGAGAGATCGACGAAGGAGAGATCGACGTAAGTGATCGTAGTTCGTTTGCTTCTGCCTGCTGAAGGGCTAGAACTCTGGATTACAGATGACTAGAGTAGGAAAGTAACTAGTTACATAAACTTGAGTAACTTTTTGGGAAAATATTTACTTAATATTACTACACTGCACATTTTACTTTTATTTGAGTAATTTTGTTATGAAGTATCTCTACTCTTGAGTAAAATTTCTGGATTTTCTACCCACTGACTGAAAAACATGTTTTAACCAGAACTTCACTAAACACCTGCAGGTCTTTAAATAGGTTTTATATTGACAGAGATTGATTTAGAAACATGTTTTTTTTTTTTTGTTTTTTTTTTGCCTGATTTTGTAATTATGTTATTTCTATCCATTCTTTAAATTTATGTCCTTTAAAAATGTCTAAATTTCCACATAATTTTATATTTTATTTATGGATGGAACGAGAAGAAAATCTGGGTCAATAGCTGATATTAATATTGCTGCTATGGTCAATAACCGATATTTATCAGTAATATATCTTACTGCCATTTCAAAATGTTTGGGGGGGAAAAAACCCAACCAGTTGATGTAGTTAATACTCTTATTTGATTACAATTTTTGGGTTCTCTGTAGATTATAGATAGAAGACAGCTGTGTGTAAGCGAAAAATATATTCAGTCCAAGTTCTTCCCAGAGATGCACTAATGAAATCGCTGCAGTTCATAGCTTGAGAATCAATTAATCAAGTTTATTTGTGTTGCACACTTCAGCAACAAGGCAGTTCAAAGTGCTTTACATCATAAAAACACCAAAATACAGAGTCATGAAACGCACAACAAGCCAGTGAATATTAAATTTAGCTAAATGCACATCAAAATGCTGGTAAATGTTTCATTTATCATGTCTCAAAGCAACTCTAAACAGCTCGGTGTTTAGAGTAGTTTTAAAGGAACTCAGTGTTTCAGCTGTTTAGGAGTTTTATTGAAGTTTGTTACAGATTTGTGGTGCATAGAAGCTGAATGATGTTTCTCCATGTTTGGTTGATTCAACAACAGCACATTTTTAATGCATTAATGTTGGCAGTAGTAGCACAATCACAGGTGTGTAGCGGATAAAGGCTGCATTTTTTTCTGCTATGTAAATGGGTCTTTATCTAGTTAGTTTATTTATTTATTGGTTAAATTTAAAACTGATGTATGTAACTTTTATTTAAAAAAAAAACAACATTTTTTACATATTTCTTGAAACTGTCACCAAACATAATAAAGTTGGTCGATTGGATGAATTTATCGATCGTCAATAGCCTGAGCTTTTCACCTATAATTTTTTTTTTTGCCTTTGAGTTATTTTCTTAAATTAGAAAAGCTTGGTTGAAACCAGGACTGAATCACGACATGTCAGTCAATAACGATTAATTATTGATTTCAGATATTTTTTGCTTTAAATATCTGATAAACTGCCAAACTGGTGGCGTGATCTTTCCTCTTTTATCCACAGTCTTCACTCCATACCGCTAATTTAAGCAGTTATGAGATACAGTAGCAAAACCTGAACCTGCTCTTACTCAAGAAGTTGTTGCTAGGTAACCAAAGAATGAGTAAGTTGCTAGGTAACCAAAGAGAGAGTGAGTTGAAGCCACCAACATTGTTTGGCAGCTAAAGAAAGAAAATGTCTTCTAGTTCCAGTGTTAAATGTTCATTTGAGTTTGAAGTTTATTGATCCTTTAGAATGTTTTCTTGCATTGTATTACTTAAAATTGGTTTCAAAACAACAATATAATCATTGCGGTGAGGAAACTTTACTGAAAGGAGAAGCTATGGATTCACAGATGCATCAACATTTCACCGGTTTCTCAACCCAGAAGCGTCGTTTTGCCTTTGTGGCTTGATCTGATGTATGGGAGGATGGTTTGAAGCTCTGATAAAAGTAATTTATGTGCTCAGAATTGATTCTCTTGTTCTTCTTGCAGGACGATGACCTGGAAGAAGGAGAGGTCAAAGATCCGTCTGACAGGAAGATCAGGCCACGCCCCATCTGCAGGTTCTTTATTAAAGGTCAGATACTGTAAAGCTAATTTATTTATCTATTTATTTAGAAAACATTTTTGTTTACAATACAATGAAAAACAAAGGAACAGTAGATGAAATATGAAAAAGTATACCAAGAGTGTGGGCCTCTACAGTAAATACATATTACATAATATTCACTAACCTACAACATTCATATGTGTTTACAGCTTTTCTGTTTGTATTCTTGGGAATAGCTGATAAAAATAGTTTAATTTCCTTAACAAAATCTGTTAAAAAAAAAATAGGATGAAATGATGAAAATTTACATTTGTGAATACGAAGTTTGCCAAATATAGCGCTGGAAAAAATGAAGATCAGTTTCTCTGATTTTACTTTTTATATGTTTTACTAAAATGAACATTGTTGTTTTATTCCATGAACTACTGACAGCATGTCTCCGAAATTCCAAGCAAAAATTTTGTATTTATTTGCAGAAAATGAGAAATTGTCAAAATAACTAAAAAGATGCAGTGCTTTCAGACCTCAAATAATGCAAAGAAAATAAGTTCATATTCATTTAGGAACACCAATACTAATGTTTAACTCAGGAAGAGTTCAGAAATCAATATTTGGTGGAATAACCAGGAGGTTTTCAATTGGGTTCAGTGGGCTCTTCATTTTTCCAGAGCTGTAAGCTCAGGTTGTGGTGGATGCATGAGTTGTTGTCCAGCAGAGGGAGCCGTTGAGCCGCAGAAATCGGTTATTTGATCAGATCTGGATTCCTGCCTTCACATCTGTAACTCAGTGATATCTGAGCTGCATTTTAATCTGATCTACTCAACAAATATAAATGTAAAACTTTGACAAATGTTTGGCAAAAATTCCATCCAGGCTTCCTAAGAAAGAAATGTAGAAAAGCTAAAATTTACTGAAACTTGAAACTGAAACTAATAAAATGCTGGAAACTGATGGTCACACTTCAGTCTACCAAAATGTAGAAATAATTCACTTCCTGACCTGTAGGAGTGCTATAACACCAACATAAATGGTTTTCTTTTCAGTGATGATTTATCTTACAGTTTAAAAATGACACATAAACCATAAACTTGTTACCCTAACCCTAACCCCCCCAGGAAAATGTAACTGTATATTAGAAAACGGCTGAAGAAAAGACATGGATTGTGGCTTTTACATTAACAACAAGTTTGAATATCAAAAAGCTAATAGTTAAATCTAAAATGCTACTTTTTGCACAGTGTTTTTTATGCTACAAATCTGCTTAATTCAAATATTTCAAACATTAATTTATTGCAGAGCTTTGCAATTTAAGGATTCTCCACTTGTTTGGGTAAAATCTGGAGACACCGATGCGAACATTTAGAGCCAATATCAGATGTTAATATTTTCAGTAAGCTTGATAACCCTCTGGAAAATTTGTACTGTTAATAAAACCAGACATACTTCTGGAAGAGGGTACAGAATTTATATTTTTTCCTACAGTAGCTGCTGTTTTTTGTACTTTGTGTGTAAAGAGTAAACTGGGTGTAAAGCACAACTCCTGCAGTTTAAGAATAAATAAAAAATCTACAAGTACATCTCAAAAACATTAAATATAATGAAAAGATTCAAAATGTTGTTCATTTCCAAAAGTGAAACTTCTAAATTACATAGATCCATTTGTAGGTTGTGTCTGTGAGTGTAGCGAATCTTTACATTCTGACTCCTCTCCTCATGAAACTCCCTCAAATTCTTGAATGGATTTGGCTTGATCCCACCGTTTTTCCTTCCACTCAACTTTCCATGAATATCCACTGACTTTTTAAAAAATATTGTAATTTTCTCAAGCACTCAACTGAATCTTCATTATCAATCAATCAAGTTTATTTGTAAAACACATTTCAGCAACAAAGCAGTTCAAAGTGCTTTAAATTATGAAAACATAAAAATATCAAACACATTGTTAAAATTATCAATATACACCAAATATGTTGATCAATGTTCCATTTATTATGGTTCAAAAGCAACCCTGAACAGGTGGGCTTTTGATTTAAAAGGACTCAGTGTTTCGCCTGTTTACCTGTAATCCATGATCATCAAGGTTAAAAGGATTTTCTAATTTAATTTAGCTGCATTTTTGTATGAATTCTGATTAACCAGGAATGCTGTCATGTTTTCTTCAGGAAACTGTACGTGGGGAATGAACTGCAGGTTCATCCACCCAGGAGTCAACGACAAGGGCAACTACTCTCTCATCACCAAGCCAGACCCTTTTTCTCCGAACGGTGCGCCCCCTGGTGGACCGCTGCCTCTTCTGCCCAACAACCCCTGGGTGAGTAACTCGACATCAGGGCTGTCCATAGTGCCAACAAAATAGAAAACGACAGATGATTTAAAAAAACACAACTCTGTTAACAAAATGAACCCCGGAGTTGAAGGTGCTATTAGTTTAGTGTACTGCAGCAGAGGGGAAAACAAAGCAGAAAAACAAAGACTAACTCCTTCCTTTTTTCTTGCTCGGTTTCAACTGTTCTACTCTACATGCAGGCTTGTTGCCATAGCAACTGACTGACAACAGCGGTATCGGTGTATCAGGATTGAACACAGAAAAACACTTAAACATTTCCCACACTAGGAACAGAACATTCAGTCAGTTACAGTTTTATGTGTTCAGGTTTGATGATTATTAATTATTGACCGGGTGGCAGAGTTCATGTGTGGGTTGCCTTTTCCCCCCGTTTTTTTTTATTTATTTTTTTTAGCTGAACTGAAACGCACCAAATTCTGCTGCACCTCCACATGCTCCGATTGTCAAAGTCAAGCTAGCATAACCAACCCACTTCCCTGTCTCTCGCTCTTTTGTTTTAATTAAAACTTTTTCCAATCTTTATATGTAATTGTCGCAGTGTTGATAATTACTAGCAAAGCACTGCGCCCCTTTTTCTTTTATACATCAGACACACATTTAAGATTTAGTATGTTATGTTGACTTCTTGACAGC
Organism: Poecilia latipinna; assembly: GCF_001443285.1. NCBI lineage: Eukaryota > Metazoa > Chordata > Actinopteri > Cyprinodontiformes > Poeciliidae > Poecilia > Poecilia latipinna. Next base: position 59,866 of record NW_015114087.1, on the reverse strand, counting down.
TAACACCAAGGCTAGTCACTGTCAGGAGCAGCTTTTTGCATGTGTGATGTTAAAGCACACATTAAACACATTTGTTTTTGTGTACAGACACAAAAACAAATGTGTATATACATATTTTTTGAGCTGCATAAAACTAAAAAAAAAAAATGTTTTCTTGCAGTTTCAGTTGAATAGCAGTATCTAAAATTGGCCGTTTGGACACCTCTAGTCTACATGAATATGAGCAGGAAGGTTGTGGTTGCTTATCAATTAAGGGATTGATCGCTGGGATTCCCTATCCGGAAAGGTTGACGGTAGTTTTCCGTGTTGCAGGCTGCTCCTGTGGTGGAGGAAGTCCCTCCTCCGCCGCCCCCGGTGGAGCCTCCCGTGGAGAGCGCCTGGGAGAGAGGTCTCAGGCACGCCAAAGAGGTAAACGCTGCCACTGTGTTTCATGCAAATCAACCCCAGTTTGTGCCACAAGTTTATGTAAACTTGAATCAATGGATTGTTTACTCAATAGATCGTGCAACACCAAATGGAAGGATGTGCAAATTCTTAGCTGTGCTCTCACCTTTTCCATTTTTCAACTTTGAATGTGTTTCCCTTTTCCATGAATCTCCAAATGATAAAAAAACAATATTTTGGTGTCTGACTTTGTTTTGTGGAGGTTTCTTTTAGCAAGTGGGAAAATGTTGTAATCTGGCTGTAGTAATTGTTTACTATGTTGCTTAGAAACACCCAGGCGTCCTTAAAAACACAACATTTATTTAAATAAATTCAACTTGAAACGTGGTCTCATAGGTCTCAAATGTTGGACTATTTAATCTACTATTTTATTTTATATGTTGGGGCTGAAATGAATAATTATGATTAATTGTTAAAATTATACTCAACCAATTTATTGATGGATTAAGACTTAAAAAAAAAGGCAATTTTGTTGAAAAACAACATGTATCATGTAACACCACACTGAAAATATATACTTTTTTCAGTTAAGATGGAGAAAGCAAAATCTAAAGTGGCAGGTTTAACTTCACCTGGCTCAAATTGTGTAAAAAGGTTAATATGCAATTATTCATTAATTAATCCAAAAAATAATACACATTAACTCTACTTTTTATTGCTGTTAAGTCAAACAGAAAACTTTTCACATACTGATGTTAGAAGGTTTTTTGGGATCCACAAATAAACAAGAAAACGCAAATGTTGTTGCATTTTAGGGAATATATATTTATTTTCTGACTTAAAATAAAAGATTTAATTGTTTGCATCTTTTAATGTATTTCTAATACAGTATAAAAAAGACTTAACTGAGAACTGCACAATGTGCCCATTTCTTTTATCCGATTAATCATCAGAATAATCACTAGCTAAAGTAATTGTTAGTTGCAGAGCTACGTTAATTAAACATTTTGTCTGGTCTTAAGTTTAATCCAATATGACACTAAAAAGGCATTAAAAAGTCTTAAATCAGACTTACTGAAACCTGTAGATTTCCTGTTACACAAATAAAAACACTAATAATCTTTTTCTGTTAAGCAGCAAAGACTTGTTGGATTGAAACTAATGAATCAGTTCCGTCTGCATGACCTCAGAGTTTTCACACCCATATTATCGCCATACCTGGACGAACAGGTGTCACCGTATCTCTCACAGGTGTCTGTGTTTGCATTTCTGGCAGGTGCTGAAGAAGGCCACCATTAGAAAGGAGCAGGAGCCCGACTTCGAGGAGAAGCGCTTCAACGTGACGATCGGCGAGGACGAGAGAGAGTTCGACAAGGAGAACGAGTTCTTCAGAGAGCGCAGCTACCGGATCATCCGAGAGTACGGCCGGCTCACGCTCAGCGCTTCAGGCTCGGTTCAGCCTCCGGCAGCACATAACACAAACGTCTCGATGCGCGTTCTGTTGATCAGTGCACACGTCAGCAACTTTAAACTCCAAAAACCGACAGCAACAGTTTATTGAGAGAGGAACAAAAGATAAGAACAGTTCTGATTTTAAAGAGGAACGTCCGCTATCTAATCCAATGGGTCAGGTCATATATACAAAATGTTCGGTATTTATTAAATTCTAATGTTTTTTTTATTCACCAATTATTGTTTATACAACAAACATTACAGAATAACAAAAAGAAAAACAGGGCTTGTTAATCTACAAAATCACAGAATAAGAACAAATAACAGCAACAAAAATAACCAAACAAAACAAGCAAGGAGGTCAAAGAGGTCTTCATAAATAAAGGGTGTACTTTCTTTTTCCAATGACTGCTACAGATAATGGAGACTTTAATCAGCTCATTTGGACAGGAGTGTCTGAGTTTTAACTTTACTTATTCATCTGTTCTCGTATTTCCAATCCAAAAATATCCCGAAACAAAAATAGAAAGTAAAACACAATGTTCCCTTTAATGCAGAAATACTTAAATTAAATATACTCACATGATTCCTTTACTTCTTTCAGGGAAATGGACTTCAGAGAACCGGTATACGGGTAAGTTTAAATCATCCTCAGAAACATTAGTCTGTTGCTTTACTTCATTAAAACCCTCATTAACTTCCAGAAAGTCAGACATTTTTAAGAGTTTTTTTCCCAAAAGTCCTCAATAAGCAACGGTTAGGATTTAGGATGGATGACATCTACTGTGCATGATATAAAAATGACCTTTTAACCCTTCGTGGATCGATAGGCAGCAACATTTGCTTCTCTAAGGTCAATACTGGTAGAAATGCACCGACGTGAACATCCGATATTAATATTGCAGGTTTACAATAACCGATATTTATCAATATCTTATGCATTTTCCTACATTTCTACACTGAAAAACCAACCACGTTTTACTGCTCCAGGTAATAAAAATGCAACATGACCAACTTCTACCGCTTCCCATCCAGAAAAGCAAACAGCAACAAGATGGAAATAATTTTTTCTTTTTTTATTTTGACTCGGGTTTATTTATTGGACCGACGCTGATATGCGACAAATGACTAACATCAGACGATACCAACGGTGATACCAATATATCTCATATTTATGTATTAATATAAATGGGTATATTAAGGAGACAGGATTAGAAAAACTGTCTTCAGTCAGAGGCTTCTTCAAATTTGCTGTAACACAGACTGCTACAGCAGATCTTTCCTGCCAACAGACATCACCATCTACAACAACTGTTTGAAGAATTTGAATTAATGAGTTACAACAAAATTTTATTTTCCTTTGGGATCAATAAAGTATTTTTACACTTAAATGATTAATCAATTATTTAAATAATCGCCAACTAATTTAGTAATAGATTAATCATTAACTGGAGTACACAGACTCTAAAAAAGGCTATTTTCTAAAAGAACAACACGGTCAGGGCAAGTGACATTTTTAGCTTTATCTGGTTCAAATTCTGTAAAAATTTAATCGCGTGTTGACATTAAAAGCATTTTTTAAGCTGTAGATCCATCCTTTGCTACAAATGATCAAACGCTAAACAAATGCTGTTGCACTTTTTTTTATTTAAAAAAAATTTATCTCTTTGTTTTTATTGCATTTCAAATGTACAAAATAAGTTTAAGCGGTTAAAATTAAAAATCTGTAGACTCTGTAGCTATTTTTTTTTTTATATCCAATTAATCGTCTGGATAGTTGATTACTAAAATTGCAGAAGGTTTCAGCCGCAGATGTGCCCTGCATCTCTGCAGTGTTCGCAAACAACTACATTCTCCAGAGCAGCAAACTTTCAAAATGGCTGCCTTTACATAGTACCTGTGATCAACCGAAACCTTTTTATCAAAAGTCTGTTGATTTCTTTTTTTTTTTTTAGTAGAAATTCTTTCATGATACTTTAAGATATTAAGGAGGAATTATATATTTAAAAATTTTTATGGAGACATTTTGAAAGCATCATCCAGTTTCTGAATGTTGTTTCTGTCCGCAGTGAGCCATATGTTGACCCGTACTACGACTACGAAATGGAGGCCTTGTGGAGGGGGGGGCAGTATGAAAACTTCAGGGTTCAGTACACAGAAGCTCCTCTTCCATACCACTTCGCCGTGAGTATCGCCACTCAACGTTTCTCTGCGTAAATCAAGGCTTATCCAGCCACGGCATCTGTTTGTTTATTCCATCGATGACAAAACAGGCGTGTCCAGTTTATTAATTGAGTCAATGAATACATGGTTGACGAATGCGGAAAATGTACAAGGAAGTCTCACGTTGTTATCCAACACCGCTTCCAGGTTTCGTTACAGGCAGGGTTTAGCTCCTCTTCCTATTCAGCAGGATGCAAACCTTCCAGCTGAAACCCTGATTCACAGATGAGCGTTTAATTACCTACAAAATCTATTTTTACAGTGGTTTTAGTCACCTGTTTGTTTTCATCTTCTTACAGTTGCTCTGCTAAAGGAATTAAGATCAATAAATGTTAAATGTAAATATATATTTATATATTTGATCCAGCTAAAAACAAAAAAAAGACAAGGAGAGAGAATGACAGCATGCAAGCTAACATTAGCTTTTTAACTAATTTTAACTCAAAAACTAAGGTCATCTTACTGAATTAAGTTAATATTCCTCAACATACAGCAACTTAATAATATTAGCTTTTAAGCTAAAATTAGCTTTTCAGATAATTTAGACTCAAAAGCCAAAGTTAACTTACTGAATAATAAATTTTATTTGTAAGAAAATAAAATGTATTGCCTGTTTAACATAAAAACAGACACAACATTAAATTTACTGAGTTAATCTACCAATACAATGGTAACATTTAAGCTAATATTAGCTTTTTAGCTAATTTTGACTCAAAAGGTAAAGTTACTGAATGGATTAAGTTAATGTTGCCTAAAATATTCATGTTCCGTCCAAATGACCTTAACCAGAGTAAGTAAATGTAATGGTAGATTTTAAGCTAAGATTAGCTTTTTAGCTTATTATGATTAAAAAGCCAGAATAAACTTAATCTTTCCAGAATGCTAATGCTACTCCGCACGATGGTGTAAATCACTGGAACATATTTGTCTGTTTCTACCATTTCTGCAGGAGCGTGACCGTGAGCGTGACCTCCGGGAGCGGCACCGAGACCGGGAGCGGGAGAGAGATCACCGCGAGAGGGAGCGGCGGCAGCAGCGGGAGAGGGAAAGAGAGCGGGAACGCGAGAAGGAGAGGATTCGACGGAAAGAGGAGTGGGAGCGAGACCGATTGAAACGCAACGAGAAGGAGAAGCCGAGGATGCGTCCTCCTCGCGACGCCCGGGAGAAGAAAGAGGAGGACAAACTGAAGCCGCGCTCCCCACTCGGCCCGCCGCCAAAGTAAGGACTTTTCCCCCTAATGAGATAAAAAAATCAAAAAATGATGCAATGTACCAATCTGTTACACAGCCAGACTTATTATTACCAGCTGTTAAATCATCATTGGCCTCAGTATAAAATATTCCTGCCTTGTGACTGTTATGTCATCTTAGTCATCTCCCTTTCATTTGGTGTTTTGCTGGGTTCCTAAAATGAGAAGCACAGATTAAATCTGATTTTCAGTCCCATAGTTTTACAGCTAAGTAATAATAATGTCACATTTTATTTGCAATTATAATGGACAGAAATAAATAAATGAGGTTTATTAAAAACCTCATTTATTCACCAACAGCACATGCAGTGACAGTAATACTGGTTAGACAACCTTAACTGTCTAACCAGTTAATACTGTCTGCACGGTGTTTTACCCGTCTATTTATCCCAGATATTGGCCATGTGACAGGAAACTTGAAAGTATAACAAGGTAATTTTATGTTTTTGAGCCACACTATTTGCAAATCTTAAACACCAACTACACCACAAACGCCACACACAAAAAATGCAATGAAAGTTAATATACATGTTTTGCACTTTGTTTAAATCCTAATTAAGTAATCAGCCAGTGAATCTTAAAACAAGCTGTGATGTGGACCACATTTAAAAGAACAATATATTAAAAGAATAGTAAATATTTTTAAAAGATATAGAATAAATATATGATGAAATGAACAAAGGAGAAATGTGTATTTAAGAATGCATTTAAGGAATATATGTAATATATTTTATGCTTAACTCAGATTTTACAGTCACGTTTTTAGAGCACAGGAGTCAAACTCCAGTCCTGGAGGGTCACTGCCTGCAACTTTTAGATGCGTCTCTGCTGCACCACACCTGAATAGAATAATTAGGTTATTAGCAAGGTTCTGGAGAACCGATCTACACAAGTAGGAGGCAATTAAGCCATTCAGTCCAGTGTTTTGTACCTGTGGCACATCTAAAATCTGCAGGACCCTTGAGGACTGGAGTTTGACACCCCTGTTTTAGAGGTTTGCGTTGAATTTGATCGAACTGTGAGGCTTTAATTCTTGATGTTTACGTTGGTGCAGTTTTCTCCTAAAACAAGCCTGAACAGCGTGTTTGTACTTTGAGTGAAAAGCCGCCACTGAGGGAAACGCTGCCTGATGTTATTCCAGTTATGTGTTGAGTTATCATCAGATTGATGAGAATTTCTCCAGGTCTGTCTGGATGATTAAAGCTTCTCTCTTTCATGTGTGGATTAGATGTGATGATTCATTTCCTGTTTATGTTCAGAGCAGATCACTGAAGTTTCACTGCAGGTTGTTGCTTTGTAGCATTGTTACCACTTTTTCATGTTCAGTCAGCGTGACTAACAAGTCGTTTCTCCCAAGTGTGCGAAATAACTGAGGATGAAACTAACAGGAGGTGTAACCCACAGGCTAGACCAGGCGTGTCAAACATGTGGCACATGGGCCACTTATTGCCCACTGAATGACTTTGTGCGGCCCCGACTCCAACTTGAGAGCTGTAAATATTTTGCCACAACAGGCAGCTCATAAGGATTTTTGAAAGGTGACGCATAGCAGAAATGTGAGATCTTTTTTCAATAAGATGTGAATATATATTTTTTTTTCTTTTAATTTTGGCAGGTATTGTTTATTTGCAGTTTTGTTTTCCTATTCTCTAATATTCCTGGATAAACCTATCGTCACAAATGTTTTGGCCAGATGGCTTCTAAAGACAAATCCATTATTTCTACAGATTATGGTATTTTTTATTTTACAAGGAATAAAAACATGACATTTAAAAGTAAAGTTTGAAAATAACCTTTGAGCAGGTATTAAATTTACTTATTAAGCCCACATTGTGCATTAAATATGTTTTTTCTTAATGGTCTGATAAAATATTCCAATTTTAACAGGCCGCAGGTGTACACACATTATAATTGTGACTATTTGACTCTAACATGAATTACACATCAAATAACAATAAAAAGTCAAACTACTTTATTTCTTGAATTAAAATTTCAAATGTTTCCTTTGAAAAAACATTTTTGAGGCCCATTGAAAACATCTAACTTAACAATTTCAACCCATAGGTTGTTAAAAAGTCTTATAAAGTCGGACTGGTTGCTCCAAATGTGGCCCAAATCACCAACCCGTCTCTACCGTGTTTGTGCTAATATGCTGTTTGAGTTCCGTTAAAAGCTTTTCAAGGAAAAGTAACTCTCATTCAACAGGTTCCAGAAGTTGTTTACTTTTCTGACGATAGAATCGCTCTTCAGACTTAAAGTCAAAGGATTAAAGACTAAAGGACCAAAACAGTGCCTCATTGTGTTTGTGTGCGTAGATCTGATTCTGATATTGTGCAACATTCCCAAGTTTCCCGTCAGTGTAAAAAAGCCCAAAAACAATGATGATGACGGTCCTTCAACAGCTGTAGACGCACGTGAGCCGACGCCCGCTTTGTGACGTAAAGACGGGTTTTTGAAATCGCTGCGATTGTTCTTAGTCACATACAGAGAAATGCAAAACAACAAAAAAAGATTGTTTTCAAGTGTTTTCTCATACTGTCCGGTTCAGGTCAATGCTTGTGCAAAATTCAGCTTATAAACGCGACATCTTCTCGTTCCCACGGTTATTATTTTTAACTAAAATCAATGAAATAAAAACTGAAATTGAGAAAATATTTTTAACTGAAATGAATGAAAGCGGTAATTAATCGGGAAAAATTATAACTATCCGCAACTGTATTATACTTTTACAAAACTAAAACATATTGAAATTATAAATATGATCTTTCGTTTTCATGTTTATGAATCTATTGATCAGTTTTTCAGACGGATGTGAAATAGATTTTTTTAAACACAAACAATTTATGTCAGATGTCGCAAATTATGAAAATCCAGAAAAATGACAGCAGCACCAGTTGAGAGAAAACTCCAGTCAGTTGGTTCTTCAATAATAACTCAATGCATTTTATGAAAATTGTATCTTCTGTTTTTTATTGATTACCCAATCGATTTATGCATAATTACAAATACAGTACTTGCACTTTATTAAATTCTGCACCTAAAAATTAACCAAAGTTTGAAAAATCAAAACAAAACCTTACCAAGTAATTTTGGTCTAGTTTCTGGTGCAAATATCTTAATACAGTTGACATGAGATAAAACTAACTTACAAATAACTTCAGCAAGACATTTGTTTTAAGTCAATAATGCCTTAATATTGATGAAAAAGTTCTAATTATGCATTACTTCATTTAAGATGAGGCATTTTTCCCAAGTCAAATAATCTATCGATAGAATGAGAACTTTTTCATCAATATACTGTATCTTGCTAAAAAGTTACTTATAAGTTTGTTTTGTCTTATTTTAAGTGTGTTAAGAGTTTTACGGAAATACTTGGCAAAATTTTGTTTTTGCAGCGTTCACTAATAAAAACTAAAAAACTTTTTTATAACTAAAACAAAACCTAGCAGATACTCTAAAAACTAACCAAATTAGTCAAAAGTCAAAACAAAATTAAAGTATAGTGCAACCCCGCTTTCTTCCACATATTTTTCTACGAGTCCCGTCAGGATCTTTTAATAAAGTCTTCAAACATTGCATTATATTACGCTGCGTGGTTTTATGCCTCCTGCCTCCTTCCTGTCTTCATTCCTTCTTGAAAAGGAAACAGAAATAGATAAGGATCTAAAAATATCTCCAGTGTTGTGTTTCTATTTTTAGCTGTGACACGCTGACTTCTTTGCTCTTGCATCATGTCTGTGAACTCAGTCACTCCAGGCTATGAATGTACACGATTGCGCCGGCTTGCATGCAAAGTGACCAGTTACTCATTATGGTGATGTAACTTTAGGTGTGTTCTGGTTGTACAGTTTACATAGTTGATTTATTCAGGAATCGCAACGTAAACGAAACTTTTCTGAGCTTCTTTAGCACCAGACGGTGTTATTTAGCAGGAATATCCCCTCGGTTCATTTGCAGTTCATTTCCTCCTGCAAATATTTATTTTAGACACTCGAGGAGAAGAGCTCCTGGCTCTGGATGCTATATTTGGAAAATTAAATGCCGATAGTGCAAGCAGGAAAATTCCGGTCACTTTTGTCCCGTAACTGGTGGGTTGCAGGTCCAAACCCCCTCACCATCTGTCTCTGTCGTTTGTTGTCAGAGGGACAAGATTGGCAGTCCAAAGTGTTTCAGGTGGGCCAAAGCCTCAAGTCAAATGTTGGCCTGTGGCAATCAGAGGTGGGCAGAGTATCCAGAAACTACTCAAGTAAGAGTAGAACTACTTCAACATTTTTATTCAAGTAAAACGTAGCTGTCCAAAAATTACTCAGGAGTAAAATGTCTACTCAAGTACTGAGTAACTGAGTATCAATCATTTAATATTTAAAAATTACATCATCAAACAGACCAAAATATAAAGTGGGAAATTTGGTATTTTAATGACAAAACTGACAATAAGTCATATAAGTAACAAAAAATAACAAAATCAGATAAAATAAAGTTTTTCACATCAGTTTCTTTCAATAAAAAACTTCAACAGAAACTGCAGGTGTGTGTCTGAGTCTGGTGAATTTTAAAACATGTTTGTTTTTCATTCAGTGGGTAGAAAATACAGAAGTTTTACTCAAGTAAGAGTAAAAATACTTCATAATAACATTACTCAAGTAAAAAGTACAGTGCAGTAAAGACACTCCTAAAAGTATTTTTTATTTTATTTTTTTTTTTTCAGAAAAGTTACTCAGGTAAATGTAATTAGTTATTGTCCAACTCTGGTTGCAATAAGCAAAGCATCAATTAATTGTAAGATACATTTTAACTCAATCATTTCTACTTCCATGACTTTATATTTTTCCCTTTTCTCTCTTTCGACCAAAAACTTGACGATTAAAGTCTTCAGTCGGTGCTTCGGTCTCAACCAGTCTTAAAGGACGATTTAGTTTATTCAATTTTATTTGCTGCTTCTGTTGTTTTTATTTATTTTGGATATTTGAAATGTCTTCCAGTTTCATGTTGAATATTGTTTACAATTTAAAGTTTATCAATCTTTACATTATTATGCCATTACCATTAGATAGATAGATAAATCTTTATTGTCATTGTCACAAGAACAACGAAATTTAAAAAGTGCCGTCAGTCAGTGCATATGCTTAAGAAAAAAACAAAAAAAAACAAAACAACAAAAAAAAAAAAAAAACTTGTCTCACACTTTACAATACTGTAAGAAATACTTAACAAGTAAGTGATGAAAAAAAATAAACAAAAACTAACAAATAAGAATAGCCACATTCTCACACACATCATTCATGATGATTAATGGTTGTTTATGATTGCATTTAGTTTTGTTATTGCTGTAGGATAAAAACTGTCTCTGAGTCGGTTGGTTCTTGTTCTGAGTGCTCTGTATCGTCTGCCT
>NW_015114087.1:30507-46365 GCF_001443285.1 Poecilia latipinna | reverse complement strand
CTGGAAGCTTGGAAACTGCAGCTCCAAAGTGAAGTTTCGTCCTTGAAGGCGGAGCTAGATAGATAGATAGATAGATAGATAAATCTTTATTGTCATTGTCACAAGAACAACGAAATTTAAAAAGTGCCGTCAGTCAGTGCATATGCTTAAGAAAAAAAAAAAAAAACTTGTCTCACACTTTACAATACTGTAAGAAATACTTAACAAGTAAGTGATGAAAAAAAATAAACAAAAACTAACAAATAAGAATAGCCACATTCTCACACACATCATTCATGATGATTAATGGTTGTTTATGATTGCATTTAGTTTTGTTATTGCTGTAGGATAAAAACTGTCTCTGAGTCGGTTGGTTCTTGTTCTGAGTGCTCTGTATCGTCTGCCTGAAGGCATCAGTGTAAACAGAGAATGTCCGGGGTGAGAAGTGTCCTTTGTTATGTGTTGTGCCTTTTTAAGACAGCGGTCGCTGTGCAAGTCCTCCAGTGAGGGGAGAGGACAGCCAATGATTTTTTGGGCTGTATTCACAACCCTTTGTAGAGCTTTCCTTTGAGCCGCAGTACTGCTGTTATACCATACGCAGATACAATAAGTCAGTATGCTCTCTATGGAGCACTTATAGAAGAACACCAGCAGTTTCTCCTTGATGTTGTACTTCCTGAGAGCCCTCAGGAAGTACAGTCTTTGCTGGGCCTTTATATTTATACCATTTATATTTATACCATTATATTTCCTGAAAATGATCTCAAAACAATATTATCATTTATCGCAATAACTTTATCGTCCAGTAAAATTATGACACGCCTAGTCAAATATACTTGCAGGCAAAAAAATTCAAAACTACAACAAAATGAGTATTTGTTTTTTTCAGTGCTCAACAATAAACTATGCATACAATAATTACAATTAAACAAGTAAGGAAGACAGTTTTGTAGGAAAGAGAAGCTTAAAACATTGTAAATCCATAAATAAGAGTTTTTCATGTTGCTAAGAGAAAAGCATCCAGTTTGCAAATTAAGTTAATAAACTCATGAAGTTTCTTAACTTCATGAAGTTCATAAAAGCGGCTCTCAAACACTTTGAATTTGGATTGTGGATTTGATTTAGAATTGGTTTTGTCCTTTAGTTCTTTGAAATTCAATAAAACTATTGATCTATAGATCGATGGACAGATCTAAATGTATATCTGTGATCCATATATATTGCTGCACTAAAATGTGTTTTTCTCATTTGTGACTTAAATGAAGTTGGAAAAAAGTAAATATTATTTTGTCAGCTATTTCAGGGAATAACTGAAAATGTACTTAATTGTGGTATATCATGATACATATCGCTATCGTGATATAAAATAATCCATATTGTGATATGTTTTTCCTTGCCACCCAGCACTAACCTGTACTATTGAAAAGCAGAGCACAGCCCCTTGCAGTGTGACGTCATGTGCATGAGATTCCTCCCTGCAGCAAAAAGCTGCTCCCTGATGATGCTAGCATTGGTTTTAGCTGTTAAATTATCAGCAAAATCTTAAATGTACGCCTGATATATGAAAGAAAAAGGGATGCAGTTCTTTGCTACTAATTGTAAACATTACGTCAAGTAGATAAAGTCAGGAAAAAGTTTTAAGAAAAAAAATAGTGATGGAGAGGGAGGTGGGTCAGTTATGTTAGCTTGACTTTGACACTAACATTTAGATGTGCTGTGGAATTTTGTGTTTCGGTTGAGATAAAAAATAAGACAACCTAAACACCGGCTTAGACAGATCATCAGTAAAGCAGGTGTTTAAATTAGCTAATCAACCACAGATATGTTAGCTTGGCTAATAGCAGTGGCTAATCTACCAGAGCGATCACTTAATAATCGCAAAATAAGCATCAAGCCTAAAATCATAACAGACTGAATGTTCTGTTTGTTTTGGAAATATACAAATAATTTTTTTTATCATCTTGTGCGCAAAGTTTCCAGACGTAAACAATTACATGCAAGGGGTTTATAGTCCCCTTGCATTGACAATAACATTGTCTCAAGGCATTTTCCAAAAAATCTAAAGTAATTTCATTTTAATTGCACAAACATTCCAATTAATTTTGGTTATTATCTTGATAATTTCCCAGCTGACTTTAATTCTTCCTTCCAGTCCTGCACTCTCTACAGTTCTGGACGACTGTAATATTTTAGCACAAATTAATACTCTTTTGCCTTCACTCTTTATTTCCTTTATCTAAATCTGTTTCAGTGTTTCTGCATCTATGATTCAATAAAATCATCTGAGTACAAACTGAACCACCTGCTCACTTTCTATGGCACAATCATTATTCCATTATTGCAAAATGTTCTGCATTGAGTAACCCAAGAGTGTGAATCAGTTTGCAGAGAACAAACCTGGAGGTGTGCGTAAAAAAACAAACAGGAATAAAGTGGCCGCTTCACGGAGCACGTGCAAACGCATAGAAAGGTGTGTTGGCCTTTGTTTGTGCCCTTCGCTTTCAAAACGTTTCACAGGTTGGAAACTTCATGCTTTTAGCAGGAAGCAGCTTTTATTTACAACACTCTGTGATCATCTTCAAAAAATAAAAAACTTTCTGAGTTTGAGTACAGAAATTGTTTCTGTGAAACCTATAAATATGTAGAGAAATAAGCTGCCGTTTTACTTTTTCTTTCTGTTGATATTTGAATTTAATTAAAAACAACAATGGTGTGTAAAATTCCCTCACTATTTGGACACATCTGACCTTTTAGCAAGTGGCTCTGATTTTCCCCTTTTGGCTCAGATTTGCTAAATCGGGTCATTTAGGTCAGCCTGCATAGATAATCATCAAGAAGTAGTTTCACTGTAGCCTCTGTGTTATTATTCACTCAAATCCTTTAATCTCTGAAATCCTCTTTTGTAATCAGTGGTTAAACTAATGTTGTTGATCTGCTGTTCGATATGACTAAACAGAAACAAACAAAAAAAAACCTTTTGTATTTTTCATTAAGCGTGAGAAATGGGAAATGATGGAAGCTGCTGAGACTGAAAACCTCCTACTTTTGATGTTTTTGGACCAGATTGCAGCTTTTTTTTAATGGGCATTTCTTTTGTCACATCTTTATTAAACCTTCAAGCTACTAGGATCTAATTTTTAAAAACATTTTTTAAAGTGAGCTATTAATCTAGAATGTATAAAGCTTTTACCTGCAGAAACAAGGGCTGTGCAACCGGACTCAAATATAAATTCTCCAGTTTTTCATTCCAAATCCAATTTTTGATCTTGATCCGTTTTCTCTTTCTTTCCTAAAAATGACAGAAGCTATTTTTAAAAATGTTTTTTATTTAAATCAATCGTTTTCTAAGTTGTATGATAGAGTATTTATGCCAAGCTACAATTTTTTTTTGTTTAATTATGAGAATACAGTCATATTAGCAGAATAAATATGCAGGTCTACTAGAAAAATGCATTAAAATTATGAGCAAAAAATTATTAATGGGGAAAAAAACTTGGATAGACGTTAGCTCAGTTCAAAGGATTTTCTTCAAAATACAGGAGTTTGCGCGATCATTTCATAGAGTTGCTACTAATAACGTTGATGCTTATTTATTAAAAGGTGAATTATTACTTTATCTGTAAAACTGACACCAAAGTATAACTTCACAAGATGCTGAATATTCTTCATTCTAATGTTTTACATCTCATGTAGGAATTGTTATAAAATTACCACTTTATTCTCCTAATATTATGGCTTTATACTTGTGTTATGACTTTATACTTGTAATTAAATTAGTAATTAAATCATCTTTTATATTTGGTTGTGGAGTTGACCTGAATTCAAAATCCAAATAAAAAGAAGCTGCAAAACAAAATGGCTGATATCACTCTGAACTATGAAAACCCAAGAAATGCACTGGTGAAAAAAGATCCAGATTTCTAAAAATTAAGTCTTTGATTCGATTAATCGCCAAATCTTTGCATAAATTACATAATCCTCCCAACAATATCATAAAATATCAGAATGCTATGATCAATTCTGTCCAACATTGCTAAGAATTTGAATAAATTAAAAGGAAAATGTTGAAAGTTGGTTGACATTCAGGATTTTAAAAAATGATCTGAAACTATTGTTTTTCAAATTACACTTTGAGATTAACTGCCAAAATCACAGTCATTAAAGACGGCACACAGTCAACCACTGAGAAAACCAGAAGCAAACGTTTTGATGAGTGACATCATTGATGCACGTCAGACATGTTGGTCAGTGTTTCTTTCACTTAACGGACCTTACCGGCTCTTCTTCTGCACAAACCAACAGATGATCCATTTTTCTCAGCAGGCTGATGGAGCCTCCCTCCAAGAAGGAGATGCTTCCCCTCATGAGGCGGCCAGACGAGTGGAAGGACCCGTGGCGACGGTCCAAATCTCCCAGGAGACGGGCCGCCATGGGCTCCCCGCCCCGAGGCCGCCGCCGCCATCGCCCCTCAGGCTCCTCCGTCTCTCTGTCCAACTCATCCAGGTAGGAACTCATCGAGTCTCATTTAGTTAATCGAGAAATGTATGCGACATCTAAATAGACAGGAGGAGGACTACAGCGCAGGGCATTCTGGGTAAAAGCAACCAAAATAAACATGCTAGGTTAGTTAGCGCTAGCGGGAGAAATGACTCATGATCAGAAAAGAGAAATCCTACAATGGCTGAAATCTGACGCTACTCCATTTTTATTTAAGTTTTGTGAAGAAGGAAGTTGTGCTCAGTGTCTTCTTTAGAGGTTTTCATGTTGTTTCCTTCAGTGGGTCTTGGTGCAGCGCCCCCACAGGCGAGGAGGGGAACAGATTGCTCAAAGGGTTTGATTAATTTAACACAGTGAGAAAGAGAAGCTGGAAATATAACAAATGTTGCAACTTTGGTCCCAAATCAGATACATTTACTCAATTACAATCTAATTATCTGATTTTACTTGAGTAATCAGATTCTCAATTACTATCAGAAAAAATTTATCATCCAGCAAAACATTTTCAGGTCTAATCAGAACATATTGTCATGGTTTTATTTTTAGTGATTAAAAACTGAGACGTTTGGGAGGGGATTCCAGCTTGGCAAGTAAAAACATTTCAGTTTTCAACCATATAATTAGCCATCTGAAGCTGCGGTTTCATCGGAAGCCTTTCCAATTTTCCCTTCCCTCTTCCAAAGTACACATGCTGCGCCCCAGGGGAAAATTGAAGGAAGATGTCTTCAGGTCAGTTTCCCTGACAGCCCAAGTATATAAAAAGCATCAAGCGTTTTACTCTGATGCTTTTGTGTACTTTGGGTGGGTGTAATTTCCACCCCAACAGTCGGAAGTTGTACTTGCTGAACAGGATTTATGGGCATTTACCTGCTCAAGATGGCTTCTGAAGAACTAATGATTTTCTTCCCAGCTAAACTTGAAAGCTGCATTTTCAGGTGACTGAAATTGAAGTTTTCTTTATTCAAACAATAGGCGCTGTGTGGCGTTCTCGCAGAACAAGTTTTCCTCCAGAGGAATGCTGTCAACACTGCACCTGTAGAGATAATGATATTCCAACAAACTAAACATGAAAGCAACGTTTCTGCTCCTGGTTTCCGCTTACTGAAATTTACTGTTCATTCATTTGTTCTTGTTCTGTGGAGGAAAAATAAAATAAACTGAAGAATGTTGGCCATAAAGCAATAAAAGCCATGCTCTGCAGTGAGCGTGAATCTCACTATTTATTTGCTTCATTCAAATATAATTATGTGGCAGATTAAAGCTAATGAGGAAGCAGATGAGGAGAAATTCATTCAACACCTAGCAATTAAAATATATTAAATTTTCCCTGGGAATTCTTTAAAGTGGTGGACAAGTTCTAGTTTTTTGTTGCATAGGAACAGTTTAATGATTTAAAGCTGTATGGAAACTTTCAATATCAGTTATTTTACCAGAAAGTGAAAGCATGTTTAAACTTCGTTTGTTTAAATGCACATAAGCACAACTTATATGACTTTGCTATTATTTGTGTCCTTTATTCAACATGCAGCATGTCAAAAACTCCTCTTAGGTTTTTGTTTTTGCTTAGAAACATGGATTGTTGTTAATAATATTTATATAATAGAAAACAAAAACTCCCTTTTTTTATCCAGTTATTAATCAGCTAATCCAGAAATTAATCACCAGATCAGCCCTACTCTACTGATGTTGAGCTTTTCACGTTGAAATAGTTTTTATTAGCTGCAGAGGCATCCTTTGCCACTAATGTCCAAGCAGACGCTAAAGGAATGCTATGTTGATGCGTCTTAGGCAAAAAAAAAAAAATCTTTATTTTCTGTTTTAAAAAAGGAATTTGAATGCTTATTAGCATTTATTAATTTTAATTCTGTACAAAATAGGCTTAAGTGATGAAAAATCTGCACAATGTGCCAGTTTTATGATTATTCATCAGAATAATCGATTACTAAATTATTAGCTGCAGCACTAGTGTAAAATTAATAACTGAGTTCAGAGTTCTCACTTAGATTTTAAAGAGGACGTATTATAAAAATTTCACATTTTGCACGTTTTGTACTTCAGTGTGGGTTTCTACCACAGACCCCACACATGCTGGACACAGACTGCTCAGACTTTTATTTTCAGGTCAGTGCTGCAGAGCGATGTTTGAAAAACAGACACCGTTTGTTCCCTCAGGCTGTCTCTCTGTGATGAACACGCACCAGTCAGGGTCTGGATCAATTTCATGCATTCTTGCACTAATTCAACCGTGCCTTCCTCTTTTGTTAAAACTCTGTATGTATACACGGCATTTAGAAAATATTCACAGCACTTCACTTTTTCCACATTTTGTGTTCCATCCTTATTCCAAATTCAGTGTTTCTATTGGGTAGTAAAATAAATGAGCTCTCATTAATGTTGGTAGTAAAAGGTAAACAGAATTTGACTTGGTAGTATATTTTTCATCATCCCTTCAATATATTTTGACTTTTTTATTGATGATGACGTTTTGTTTTAAGTTCATTTAACTATAAAATCTGTGTAAATGTTGAAGTCGATTGGTTCCGCTGTAAGATCTGCTGTTGAGATGAGTCATTCAGTCTCACCTTGACTCAATGACCAGAAATTCAGAGATTGGCTTAAGCCGGTCCTTGGGGAATCAACGAGAAGCGTTTTATAAAGTCTTTTGAAAAAAGTCTATAAATTTGACCTGAAACAGTGTGACACCAATCACACCAAGCGTCCACCATTTACCAGCAACGCTGAGCTAAAACAAACAAATATTATATTGGGGTATGAACGTATGAAAACAGTTATTTATTGAACAATATTTATAAATTATCTCTTGTAACCTAAAATAATATTTTTATTCAAAGTTGCATAATCTTCTGAATACTAGTATTATCCATTCACTTTCCTTTGTTGCCTAGTGTACCTAAAACGCCTCATACCTAAAGTATAATAAGCAGAATTTTATTTACACTTTATTTTATTTTGTATATCATATTTAGAAGACATTAGTGAGTCTAAATCTATTTTTATTGCGCAGACTAACTCAGGGTTAAGATTATTCACTGAGTTTATCAGCCAGATTTAATGCAGTTGGCCTTTTGCACACTTCCACTTCAATGAGCCACATGTAGTTCACACTGTGACTACTAGACTGGTATCAAAACGCTTCTAATAGCAGCCTTAGAATGAGAGGTAACATCCCATATGTGTAGTTTTAATTCACCATCTGGGCTGTACTTTCACTCAGAGGTATGAAGTTAATTAGCTTTGCTAGTCCATAAGAGGTTTAGCTGTCAACGTGAAAATAAACTGTCCAGCTTTGGAGAATTAGAATGAGTTTTTACTTCTGCCTCATACAGATTGTTGTTCATGTGTGGCAGAAAGGACCAGACTGCTCATAAGACTTTGTTTTCCATTTTATTTCATCATAGATCTTCGTCTCGCTCTTCGTCCTACACGGGCTCCGGCTCGTCCCGCTCCCGCAGCCGCTCCTCTTCGTACAGCTCCTACTCCAGCCACTCCTCCCAGCACAGCTCTTTCAGCGGCAGCCGCTCCAGGTGCGCAGTCCCGCTCCCGTTCAACCTGTAGAGATGTTTTGGATTTAGAAAGATGTTGTGACTCTCGTACTGCCTTTCAGATCCCGATCATTTTCTTCGTCCCCCTCGCCGAGCCCGGCTCCACCGAGGATGGCCAAGAACAAACCGGAGCCTCCGCCTGTGGCTGCTAAGGGGTAAAGCTTCAGGACCTGAAATGGCTTTAACAGAGCTTAAACATCCGATCTCACTCAAATGGATCCCAATAACAGGGATAATTTGTGGAAATTACAGCCAAAATGATTGAACCTGACAAGCAGGGTGTCTGTGCATTGTTAAAAAGTCTTAATTTTGTGCATCTGATATTAAGGCCTTAAAATGTCTTAAATTCAATTTTAAAAAGATGATTTTAACTATGTTAATCAGAAGTCTTAAATTTTCATGGTTTTTTTAGAATAAGTTTGTATATTTCTGTGGAGACAACGGTCTTAAATTTCACTCATAATGGTCTTTTAAAGGTCTTAAAAAGTCTTAAACTTCAGTTGGTGAAACTCAAATGAAAAGTAAACATTTAATCAGATTAATTACAGGATGTCTCCACATCCTTAAAGTCTGTATAAAATTAAGGGCTTGAAATATCTTAAA
Organism: Poecilia latipinna; assembly: GCF_001443285.1. Classification (NCBI taxonomy): domain Eukaryota; kingdom Metazoa; phylum Chordata; class Actinopteri; order Cyprinodontiformes; family Poeciliidae; genus Poecilia; species Poecilia latipinna. The sequence continues at coordinate 37,723 of NW_015114087.1, read as the reverse complement.
TGTCTTAAATTAATTTTTTTTAAAGTTAGTTGGTATTAAATATGTTAATCAAAGGTCTTAAATTTTCTTACTTTTGTTAGGAAGTCTATATTTCTGTGGAAGTATAGGTCTTAAATTCAGGTCATCATAGTCTGGAAAAGGTCTTAAAAAGATTTTTACATGTGTCTTAGTGAAACCTGGGTTTAGAAAATGGAGCCTTTTATGAAATCTGTTCATACTAATTTTATAGTTATATTTATTTTTACACATTTTCTCTTCATGAATGCTTGGATGTGTTTCCATTTCCCTCCCCAAGCATGCCACCAAAGCCGGGTGCAGCCCCGCCTCCGCGGAGAGAAAAGCCTCCCCAGAAGAAGGCTCCGACCCCCCCTCAGCCCGGCGGGCCGCCCAGCAGGCCCCCCAAACCGCCAACAGAGGGAGGCAAGCCTCCTGCCAACCCCAGGGAGGCGAGCGGCGCATCGGAAGGGCCAGGAGACGGGCCGCCGCCTCCACGGGAACCCGGGAGACTGCCGAACCCCAGGGAGGGCAGGCAGAGGGAGCGGCAGCAGCATCCTCCCCGCAGGTACGGCTTCTGGTTTACTTTGACTACATGGCTGACAGGACAACAGAAAAATATGGAAAATTATTTTCCAGATCCCTGGTAGTTAAACGTTGACCCTCACTTTGATGAATGGTTCATTGTGTACAGAATTTTTATGACTGCGTGGTATTTAGAGTAGAATAGAAATTTCCTTCCCACTGTGGGGAAATTCAGGTGTGCCAGCATCAAGTTACAGGTAAACAGAAAAGCAGCAGCAGCAGATTATATGCAGGGAATTTATTTAAAGAAAGGCATGAAAATCAGAAGGAATGTTGCAGGAAGACTTCAAACTCAAAAATACTTTATTGATCCCAATCAAGTTCATCTGTATAGGAAATTTCAGTTCAGATTTCCTATACACCTGGGATGCTTTTACATAAAGGCTTTACATAATAAAGCCACAAAAATACACCAATCAGTCAACAACTGAGAAAACCAGTGAACACAGCAAAATGTTGATTAATGTTTAATTTATAATGTTTCAAAAGTAACTACACAGCTGGGTTTTTAGTCTAGATTTAAGGGCACTCAGTGTTTCGGCTGTTTTGCAGTTTTCGGTAAGTTTGTTCCAGATTTGTAGAGCATAGAAGCTTGAATGCTGCTTCTCCTTGTTTGGTTCTGGTTCTGGGGATGCAGAGCAGAACCAGATGACCTGAGGGGTCTGAAAGGTTGATACAACAGCAGCAGATCTTTAGTGTATTGTGGTGCTAAACCGTTCAGTGATTTATAAACTAACAGTATTTTAAAGTCGGTTCTCTGAACTACAGGAAGCCAGTGTAGGGACTTTGGAACCGGCATGATGTCCTCTGTCTTCCTAGTTTTAGTCAGAACACCAGCAGCAGCGTCCTGGATCAGCTGCAGCTGAGGATTGGCACTGTTGCAGTAATCGCTGCATGGATGAGTTTCTCTAGTCTTTTAATCATAGAAATGTTCTTCAGGTGATAGAAGACTGACTTTGTAACTATCTTTATGTGGCTCTGAAGGTTCAGGTCAATAATGAGTAATCTAAATGAATAAATAAGTAAATGAGTTTGTTGGTAGCTGTTGTAAAGTCCTAACCACTGCTGGTAGGAAGGACCTTTGATTACGCTCCTTTGTGCACCTGGGATGCTTTTACATAAATCATCATTCCCTTAAGGTGTGTGAAGCAGTAAAGCACAGGAGAAAATACCAGATTGTGTTTCTCTGACTGTAACGTGACGCCTCCCCTTCGTTAGTGTAGTCAGGCCACCTTTATGTGCAAACATTTCATAGGCTCCAGCTTTCCCACATGGAATGTCAACAAAGTCGATGTCTGCATTTATTCTAACATGTAGCAATCCAAAACGTCCCAGCAGAAAAAAACAGGAATTCTTTTACGTGTTCAAGCCAGCTGGAGTTTTTAAATGGATTTAGTTTCAAAAATGGATTTAGTTTCAAAAACATATTTGCATGTTGACCCCCGCAGCTTCTGCACAGAATATCACAGTTTACGCAATCAGGTGTTGCATTTTCTTAAACAGTCGTTCCTGCTACGTAATTTAAATTAAATTAAGCTGTAGATTTCGTCAATGTGGCAACATTATTTTGCATTATTCTTCCAGCCAGAGACATGTTGCCCACATGTCTCCTCTAGCCTCCACCTAGCCTCTCTGTTTCCTTTTTCCCTTTTATATATGCAAGATGCACTGCTTCCTTTCAAATTTTCCAATCCTGTAAAGTTTTGAAATCAGTTTTTCTCCCATTTCCATTTGATTCAAATAAACATGTTAATTATCCCAGATTACAACTTTATTAGTTCCTCCGTTGTAACTACCCGAAAAAGTTCTTATTGCTGAGTAGAAACAACGGGTGCACTGATTTATCTGAGCAGATTTACAGATCAGACAATACTTACATGTGAAGCCGATCTCATCTTATCTACGTCAGTAATGCCTAAATATCAGCCGCCGTCCTCTTCTGCTCTCCCGTTAGAGAGCTTTGGCTGGCAGACCGGCCCATCAGGTCATGGCTGCACGTTTGCTGTTGCCAACTCAGCAACTTTCTTGCTGTTTTTTAGCAACATTTCAAACAAAAATATCTGTCAATTTTTCAACCATTTTTAAAGATCGGTAATCTGCGATCGGCTAGAAAACTGCAATCAGTGCATCCCTAGTAGAGCTGCTCTGATCCAATATTAATGTTAGATCTGTAATGGTTCCGATATGAAAAATTGCAGATTGGTTGTAATGTTCCCCATCCATAAGTCTAACTCTGTGCTTTGTGCTCTGAGCGGCATCATGCTTTACTATTTATTTAGTGTTATATTATGAAATCCTAATTGCACTTTCTGAATCATTTGTTGCGGTTTATTTTTATATATTTGACCAAGGTAGTGACCTTTTTATCAGTTTCAGTTTTATTATTTAACATTGTTACATGTTTAATCCTAACTGCACTGACTGAGCATATTTGACCAAGTTCCAACTGTTATGAATGGGACAAAAATTTCAGTGTGTATCTGCCAAAGACATACAGTGAGGTAGTTGGGTGAGTCCCTTCTTGTTTTGTGGAAGTGTGATTAAAGTATTTATTCAGCCTTTGTTTTTGACACGGACCGTATTATGAGAAGACGGGAAGGAATGCAGTTTCCACAGTTGGCGTGCGCGCTGCGTTTTTGTTTGGCTTCACGTGCGCGAGTGAGAAGAAGTATCTGTCTCAGCATCTGCAGAACTGACACTACCTTGTTTTGCATAGCAGCGCGCCGGCACACAGTGGCACTGCATGTTTGTACATTTTGGGGAAAGACCTGAGAGTGGGCATGTGGGCGAGACGGCGTGGGTGCAATAACTTCAGTGATTGTGTGATCGGAGCTTCATGCTGCAGAGCGGAAGAGAAGCAAAGGGGGAAAGGAGAACAGACACGGTGTGTGTGTTCGCTTTCATGTTTGTTTGTTTGTGGGCGAGTGTGTGTAGGTGGTCCAGGTGGAAACTATCCTGGAAAACTATTCGCTGCATCTGTTGGTCATTATTTCTCTCAAATACTTCCCTCCAATAGACAAAAGCAGATTGTTCACCTGTTTCCTTAACCTTTTTTTATCAGTAATGATCCTAAAAAAACAAAAGATATCTGCTCCGCTCCAGAGGAAACATCCCTGAAGCCTCTTGCCACCACCGTTTAGTAATGAGTGGAGCAAAATGGCCTTATAGTGTCATAAAGGTGTAAACACACCTCTAAACAGGTGCAGTAAAACTAAAGCAGCAGTGAAGCACAGCTTGTTGTCTTACTCCCACACATTCCTCATGTGTGGGAGTAAGTGGGAGCAGGAGCTTGAATATTCAAATCGGTTTGTTTGGAATGCAGCAGATCGGCCCAACGGTGGGAAAACCGGGAGCAGAACTCATGAAAATCAGGTCATATGGGGGCGAGTGGGTTTGCTTCATCACAGCGCAGCTTCTCCAAGGACAAGGGAACCTCTGAATTACAGGCTGCATGACTGCCCTCTTCATAAACCTGACAGTTAATGAGCTACAACTAGACCTGCCACAACAAGCAGTCAATTGCATGATAAATTAGGACGAGCTCAATCATTTATTGGTTTTCTCTTTTCTATCTTTCTACCAAAAATTTCAAAATGTTGAAGGAAAATTTTGTTTACAAAAACTTTATTCATTTTATTTGTTGTTTCTGTTTGATTTTTTATTTTGGATTTTTAAAATGTCTTCCAGTTCAACCAGAAATCTAGTTGTAGAACTCTAGATTTCTCTCTAGAACTCTAGATTTCTCTCTTCAACTGAAATACTCAGTTGTTTCCACAATCTCCTCAAAGTCCTGCTGCTGATATGATTCTGATGTGTTAAAACATCAAATATTTCTATTGAATATTATCTGCAAAACTTGAGCACATTTGTGGTTACGGTTAATATGGAAGAGAAGCAGGAAAGTACTTCATTATATCATCAACACAAGATGTTGGTGTGAGCAATTACTAATGTGGGGACTCAGATCCCTGAGGAACGCCTCACTCAAATGTATGAAAGAAAACAACCAAAATCTTTATACACTTAGTTTTCTTGGTTAATTTTAAAGCCAAACAATTTGGTGTTTTATCGTTTCAAAGGCAAACGGTTAAACTGGATGTTATTCTCTGAAGCCTCAAAAGTATCTAATATTTTAGTTTGATATTTATTTATTAACGAGCAGTGATGTGATGTTAGTTAGCATTAGCATCTGCTAGTTACTGTAATAGTGAAGTTCTTTAGCTTTAGCATGCAAAATACTGTGATAGTGTAGTTTGTTAGCATTAGCATCTGTTAAACTGAAATTATAGCACTTTAGCATTAGCTTCCTCTAAATACCATAATAGCAAAGAGTTAGACTTTGGTAATTTTCTCAAAAGTATTGAATATTTTTGTTGGATACTTGAAAAATTAAGAGCCATGGTTGATATCCTTCTGCTAATGCGCTAATAGTGGAGCTAATTGGCGGTTTGGCTAACTTTTAGCGCACTTAGCTTCCTCTAAAGAATTTTTTTCAGATAAATTTTAAAGCAATAATGTACTTTGTTGTTTTGTAAACTTTGATTACCAATCAATAGTTGATTTCCTTTAGGGGCATTAAACTGAAATGGGCTCTAAACATTTGCCTGCCACACTTTTCAGATTTTTACTTGTAAATGGGGGGAGGCTTAAGACATCTTTCCTTCATATTCGTGTTGGTGTAAAGATAACAAGATGAATATTTTTTTAACAGTCCAGCGTTTGAGTAGCAGCGTCTTTCGTTTTTCCAGGAGGACTGTTAGCGGGAGCGTCAGCGGCAGCAGTTACACAGCTACCAGCTCCAGATCGTCGTCCAACTCCATCTCAGGCTCGGCCTCACGTTCGCGCTCCGGGTCCAGGAAGTCTAGGTACGCCGCCCATCAGTGATACGGTTCATCACTGATGACGGTTCAATGATGAGACATTGATGACATCGCACTGCATTCAGCACGATGACCTCGTTTATTCACCAGAACACAATGAAGCACAATGAGCAAGCAGGAATTACGAAATCTGAGCTGTTACAGCAGGAATCAGGAGTTTGACCTGTAAAAACCTTTACATATATAAATATAAAATAATATGCAAATTATCCGCTAATGACTGAACTTAAATGTTTATCTAGGTAGAATAATCTTGCTTGAGTTGGGCAGAAATGATACTCTAGTAAGAGTAGAACTACTTCAACATATTTTTACCCAAGTAAAAGTAAAAAGTATCCGCCCAAGAAATTACTAAAGAAGTGTTTGGTTAAAAGTCAACTCAAGTACTGAGTAACTGATCAAATTAGCAATCAGTGGAAATTTTGGTATTTTAAGAATGTAAACAACAATTCATAATAAAAAAATAAAATCAGACAAAAGAAAAAATTTTCAAATCAATTTCTTTCCATAAAAAACTTTTGAAACTTGAATAAAACCTGCAGCTGTGTGTCTGTGTCTGGTGAATTTGTGGCTAAAACATGTTTGTTTTCATTTAGTGGGTAGAAAATCCATAAATTTTACTCAAGTATGAGCAGAAATACCTGATAACAAAATTACCAAAGTAAAAGTAGGTTCTTTTTAGTTATTAAAGTAAATGTAACTAGTTACTACCCAACTCTAGAGTTTTTCCTCTAAATAGTGAAAGTTAAACATCATCCGGTGATCATTATGTCACTCTACTCGTGTTTGTGTTTTTTCCCTCTTTCATGTGCCGTTCGTGGAATTTCTCCAGGAAATCCAGGTGAGTCGGATCAGGTGAAAGCAGGCTTGGTGTCGGCAGGTGTGGTCGCCATGGACGCGCATCACAGCTTGTCTCCCGTTTCAGGTCGCTGAGCGTGAGCAGCGTGTCCTCGGTGTCGTCGGCCTCGTCCAGCAGCAGCTCGGTGCGCAGCGCCGACTCGGACGACATGTACGCCGACCTGGCCAGTCCGGTTTCCTCTGCCAGTTCTCACTCGCCCATGCCAAATCACCCACGCAGAGAGAGAGGGCTCCCGCGGGACCGGTCCCCACCAGGCCGGGACAAGAACAGGGGTTGGTGTCACGCACAGCAGCAGCAGTTTTACACTTTCACTGATATCTATCTGTTTATTCAGAAGCAGGTCCGTCGTAATAAATCAATTGATGATGGATTAAAACAACCTCATTCATTTTTTTACACGCTTAGCTCTGTTCGATTAAATTTGAGGCAAAAAAAAAGTTTGTGCTTTTATCGTGTCAAAGGCAAACAGACTAATTTTTCTGTAAAGCATCAAAAGTATTATCTCAGTAGTATATGTATTTATTAAAGAGCAGTGATGGGCACATTGTGTTGGTATCGCCCTTTAGCATTAGCTTCATCTAAATACCGTAGTAGTGCTTTAGCATTAGCTTCATCTAAATACCGTAGTAGTGCTTTAGCATTAGCTTCTTCTAAATACTGTAGTAGTGCTTTAGCATTAGCTTCATCTAAATACCGTAGTAGTGCTTTAGCATTAGCTTAATCTAAATACCATAGTAGTGCTTTAGCATTAGCTTCATCTAAATACCGTAGTAGTGCTTTAGCATTAGCTTCATCTAAATACCGTAGTAGTGCTTTAGTATTAGCTTCATCTAAATACCGTAGTAGTGCTTTAGCATTAGCTTCATCTAAATACCGTAGTAGTGCTTTAGCATTAGCT